>NW_027551570.1:0-109555 GCF_008692635.1 Crocuta crocuta
ATCTCTTGTTATTGTCTTTAAAGTCCAGTTTGTCTGATATAAATAAAGCTACTCCGGCTTCCTTTTGATTTCCTGTAGCATCATATACATTTCTCCATCCCCTTACTTTTAATCTGAAGGTATCTTCCAGTCTAAAATGAGTTTCTTGTAGACAGCATATAGATGGATTTTGTTTTTTTATCCATTCTACTACCCTATGTCTTTTGATTGGAGCATTCAGCCCATTTACATTCAGTGTTATTATTGAAATATGTGGGTTTAGAGTCTTTGTATCTTTTGTAGGGTTCATGTTTGTGGTGGTGTCTCTGGTATCTTTGTTCCTTGCAACCTTTCCTTCAGAGCATCCCCCTCAGGATTTCTTGTAGGGCTGGCTTAGTGGTGACAAATTCTTTCAATTTCTGTTTATTTGGAAAGTTTTTAATATCTCTCCTTCTATTTTGAATGACAGGCCTGTTAGATAGAGGATTTTGGCTGCATATTTTTACTGTTCATCACATTGAAGATCTCCTGCCATTCCTTTCTGGTCAGCATAGTTTCAGTAGATAGGTCTGTCACCACTCTGATAGGTTTCCCTTTGTATGTTAGGGCCCTTTTCTCCCTAGCTGCTTTCAAAATTCTCTCTCTGTCCTTGTATTTTGCCATTCTTACTATGATGTGCCATGCAGTAGATCTATTCAAGTTACATCTGAGGGGAGTCCTCTGAGCCTCTTGTNGTGCTGCTGTATCCAAGAAGACTCTTTGACTGTCCAAGGTTATCCTTTCAGAGAGTGTTTTTTAAATGGTATCTCTTGGTCTCTCTTGTTGGGACTTTTGTTATTTTATTTTCCTATTCGTAGTGATATTTGGGACTCTCCACCTTGTGTACTCTGGCTTGTTTCTTGAGGTAGCCCTGGAAAAGAAAACAGACAGACAAACACACAGGGAGCAGGAGCACACAAACGCACAGGCTAATTCAACTAACATGCAAAGCGAGAGGGAAAACGAAAAAGTTAAGAGAAAAGACGGAGGAGGGAGGGCGAATAATAGGGAGTATAAAATACATAAAAGGGTCAAAAAGGGGAAAAGAAAAGGAAAAAAGAAGAAAACCGATGGACAAAGAACGGTTTAAAGCATATACCTGGATTTCCCAGCTACAGTTAAATAGCCGTGTGTATGCAGTGCTGGTTGAGGAGCATAGAGAAAGAGAGAGAAGGCAGGGCGGGATGAGGCACAATTGGAAATAGAATGAACAGGCAGAAGGGATAAGAAGCTTTTTTCAAAGAGGTAAAGGGTAGAATATGGTTGGATAGGTGAGAGAAGGATGCTGGAATTATCCAGAGAAACTATATAGTCTAATTACTCCTGAGAGAAAGAGCTGAAAATGTCGGTAGGTGTAGAATTTACATTTACACAATGGACTCGTTATGATTGTTTAAGCAAGCTGGTGACCAGAGTAAGACAGGTCAGTGTTCTGGGGAAAAAAGAGAAAATAGAAAGAAGAAGAAAAAAAGAAAGAGAAAAAAAAAAGGGGAAAAAAAAACAGAAAAAGAAAAAAAAAAGAAAAAAACAAAAAAAGGAGAAAAAAAGGAAAAAGAAAAAGAAAAAAAAAAAGGGGGGAGGGCACCTCTCAGGCAGGGATGGGCGTGGCGGGATCCAATGCCTCAGGCGGGTGCTCTGCTTTGGCGGTTGTGGGGAGGAGAGTGACGGTGCTCCAGTCCCTTCTTGAACCAAGAGCTGCACCTCGCTCTTTTGAGGGTGTAAACTCCCCGTACCGGGGGCGCAGCCGAAGTTGGTTGCACTCTTCAACCCAGGCCAGTTCCAATCTCCAAATCCCAGTCCGCGCGCCCCGCTGAAGTTGCCTTATACACAGCGTCCCAGGCAACCCCCTCGGGCGATTCCAGGCTCCCTGCCGAGCTCTGGGGGCGGAGTCAGAATCGCTGCTTCCTTCTCTGGGTCAGGCTGGCGCGCATGGGCGGGGGCTTGCCTGCCGGGTGCGCTGAGCCCGATTCCGCTGGAGTGAGGAAAACCGGGTCCCTCTATGGCTCGTCACCCGAAACACGAACTCACAGGCTAATAATCCAGTTTTTAGTTCTCTGCCTTCCCTCTGGAGTTCCAGCCAGCCAGGAGCGCGGACGCCCGGTGTCTGCGCGGCTGTTTCAGGGTCCCCAGCCGCCCGGGAGCTACAATGGCGGCAGGCGCGCCGCTACTCTGAAGCCCAGCCGGCCAGGATCCAGCACAAAGGAGCAGTCTGTGCGTTCAACCCCCCCGGGACCAGTTGGCGTGAGGGGACCTGGTGTGCAGGTATTTGGCAAGTACAGTCTTTCTATGCCCCGAGCGGAGGTTTTTCTGTTTCGGACTCTTTTTCCCCTCTCCCTCCCTGTAGAGGGTAGAGGGGGATCGCCTCCCACCCTGGAGTCTCCGATCCCGGCCCGATTTTATCTTCCCCAGTCCGCACTCACGTTAGAAGGCTTTCTCAGTGGATTCAGCGTCCTTTTTCTCCCAATCTCTCAGGTTTCATAAGGTTTCCAATGGCTTCAGATCTTTTCTGTGTGATGTATGGGCGCGAGTGCAAGTACGGAGCTCCTTACTTCTCCGCCATCTTGCCCCTCCCTCAAGTGTCCAACCCTTGATTTTGATCTCAGGTCATGATCTCATGTTTCAAGATTGAGCCCTATGTGGGGCTCTGTGCTGACAGCTTGGAACCTGCGTGGGATTCTCTCTCTCCCTTTCTCTCTCTGCCCCTACCCTGCTCACACTCGCTCTCATGCATGCATGCGATCTCTCTCTCTCTCAGAATAAATAAACTTTAAAAAAATAATAAAGGAAAGGAAAGCCATTGATAAGCAATCATTCTCTTAAAAGGATTGAGCCTTAATGTACAGATAAAATTCTCCTAGAAAGTGTCAATAATTAATTTATTAAGTCAGCGAGTTAATTTATGAGTTTAATCTTCCTTTTTCCTGCTCTTCCTACTACCTCTCTCAACCTGTCAAAAATAACCATCACATTATGTTTTGCGTGTGTATATGTATATGTCCATATGTATATCTTTTTTCCCCATACAATGATAGTCTTCATGGAGTGTTCATGCTCCGGGTTTTCTGGAAAATATATTCTCTGAGCTAAAGAAGAGTCAAAGCTTCTTACCTCCTGCCCTTTCTCTGAGAAAGCTGTTTATCAATGAGCTAAAAATTGAAGGGCCACAGGAAAGTAACATGTATTGCTTTTCTTAAGATTATAAAGGGCTTATGTGTTTATTAAATAAAAAGGTAATTATTCATATTCAGATATTCTACCAATCTTATATGCTTATTTTTAAAAGAAACATAAATGGCTAATTAAAAAATGTAGAAGAATATGTCAATAGTCTTATAATCTGTATTTCACTTTATGTAGCAAGAACTTTTTCATTTCATTATATATGAGGGTATTATTTAATCCTGTGTTTTAGATCTTTAGAAATCTGATAAGTGCATAGAATGCAAAAGGAACATCATCCTTATGATGTGATTATTTACCTTGTACTCATGACTATTTGCTGGCTTGAGTGGCTGTGCAGAGTGTACTCTATTAAACTGCATTTTTATTTTCCTTGTAAAACAGGGACGTCTCTGAAACAAAGCTTGGATCTCTGCTCCATTTTAAAGAAATGCTCTGTAACCTCTGAAACAGAGTGAATCTAAATCAATCCAGAGAGAGCAGTGCTTTCTCTGAGGAGGCCACACAATGTGTGGAGAGCAAATCTCCTGTCTTACTTGCCTGGGTTGCTGCCCCATTTCTGCTTCTGAAGTTATCTTTTCCCTTCCTGTCTGCTGAACTCTGAGTGGGTTTTTACTTCCCTTTCACCCCTCAGCTCACAAAAGTATGATCAGACTTACTCCAAGACTTACTTACATGGACTTAGGAAAACTAAGCTCACTTCTTTCCAAACCTAACCATAGGGACAGTGTTCCAAAGTTATTCTTTGTCTTCCACTTAGTTTCTCTATTTACAGTTTGTTTAACTTTAGAAGTCTTTAGAAATACTGATTACGTTCTTTGTGCTTAGCTTGACAGAAGGATGGATAAACTGGTTTATTCATACTGCATTATTTTGTAGTTATAACCCATTTAAATTGTAATTTTAAGCCAGTTTGATAGTCAACCCAGAGACCTTAATGTGTTGCTTCTAAGTATGTCACCTGCTTCAAATTGAAATATAATTTGGAAGCCCCCTCTAGTGAATGTACAAAAGCTAGTTAGAGGGCTATAACTATTCAGCCACAAAGAGAATTATCTATGGGGCTTACACTCTGAACTTTTTTTCTTTTTTGGTAGATTGAGTTTGTAGGTACTCGCAATGAAATAATCAGAAATTAAATACATACAAAGAAGTTTCTGATCCAGTGTGTACAATTCATGATAACATCACTAGAACATAATGGAATTTACTATAGATGATGTTCTATATAGTAAATAGACGATGTAATTATATACTTAGTCTATATATTATTTATATAGACAATGTTCTAGTTTATAATGTTCTTTGGAAGAAATAATACACTTTTGTAAGAAGTTAAAAATTGAAAATGATCTGAAATGCCACTCATACTTTCTGGCAAAGATGGGATGTCTAAGTGAATTTTGGCAATTGGCTTTAGGGACTTCAAAGCTTCATGTTATCTCTGAGGTCTTCATTATTAATTCCCTGATGTAGCTGGTAATGTTTAGTCTAATTGGATTTAAATAGCTTATTGTAGGAAGTTTTCATTTGAGGTTATTTTTGCAGCCTCAGTGATATTATCTTGAGTTACTGAGTGTTTTCCAAAGAATCTTTGCCGGGAGACAAATGTTGTCAGCTGAATAGTTGTATTTGATCATCAGTCGATGATGGCATAGAATAATATAGTAACTTTATTCATAATAATGTGATTCTAATTTTTCATAAGTATATAAACATCAGAGAGATCTAGTTCATATTAATTGTTCAATCATAAGTTGATATGTAGCCCTGTGAGGTTGGGGTGGAGAGAAATGGTTGTTCGGAAATGTATGTACTTAGATCTCTACAAGAAATATACCTTTGATCCTGCCCCATTGGGGTAAGACAAAAAAGAGCTGGAAAACTCTATAATTGGGACCAGATCATATTATTCTACAGTTTACAGTCATTTACAAAGAAAAGTGAAGGACATCTATCTATCTACCTACCTACCTACCTACCTTCCATGGAGTCTCACTATGAGACAATCACTGTTTTAAGTGCTTTGAAATATTAACTCATTTATGAGGAAGAAGCATTCATAATCAAGTAAACTCAGTTTTCATATTTGTGACTTAAAAAGAAAGACATAATAAAACAAAACTGAGCTATAGTCACAATATCATGAATCATGAAAGGCTGGTAGACATGGGAGTTTAGGCCTGGGTAGAGATTTCCCTCAATGAATCTTGAAATAATTAGGCAATGGGCTTTCTGCTATGAGCATGACACATTGTTTGTGGCTATCAAAGGACTAGACAGCCTCTAGGATAACTGATCAGGAACAATTAGAAAAGTCAGAAGAATGAATGAAACTCAAATTTTGCTACTTTGTTCTAGTGATCAAAGCATTTTATAGGTATGATGGAATTCACATTTTTTTTTTTTGGAAAGTCCCTCTGATATCCAACAGAAGTCAATAGACTACCCAATCTTTACTTTTTAAAAAAATATGCCATGGTTCCCAATTCTGTAGATGCCCTGAAGTTACAGTTGGAATCAGTGATGCTTTCACTGTTATCAGCTATTTTCTCTCCAATCTCTAATGTGTTTTTATTTTCCTCCCTAATGATCTCCCTTGATTTTTATTTTCCAAGCCACTGGAAGGGATAGATTTTCTTATGCATTTTGAAATGGAGTGGAAATTATTTTACTGCAATGGTCAGCAATTATCTCAGAGACTCCGAGACTGTCAGGGTCACTAGGCAACACCTGGAATCACCTTAAACACATCAATTCTGAAAACTATCAGGTTTAGGAGAAACAATTCTTTGACAGATGATTATAATAGTCATCACCAGAAATAGTGTTTTCCTGCATTCAGATGAGATTTTTATAAGTAGTAGTATAAATCTAAATAATAAAATACTTTAAAAAGAAGTTAAGAAGGAAGAATGCATCCAGAAGTGGAATTATCATATGCACCCCAAGACTGAAAGTGAATTTCTAGAACAGTGCTGTCCAATAGAACTTTATATGATGATAACTTTGTTATCTCTACTGTCTAATATTGTAGCCACTGGCCACATGTGGCTATTGAATACTTGATATGTGGTTAATGGGATTGAGGAGCTGAATTTTTAAGTTATACTTGATATTAATTATTTTAGATATAAATATATGTGCCACTTGTGACAAATAGCTACTGTATTAGGGCAATTCTAATTCCTTTTCTAAAATTCTAAGTCATAATTGTGTGTGATAAGAAAATTTGACACTGAAGAAAAGTTTTATATATTTTACATTATACCCTATAAATTATCATTTACTTTATATGAATTATAAAAAAATGTTTAGTTAAGTATATGCATTTCCAAAATTACATTTGGCACTGTTTTAATATTTTAAATGTTCTCCCCAGTGACACTATGAATTTTTAATTTTTTCAAGAAATAATTGTGATTTTTGCTAAAAACAGAAAATATGATTCTGGCAACATTGAAACATTTTTAGTTTGAAGTTTTATTTCCTGAGAAGAGTGTATTTTTAAAGTTTTATTAACATGCAATTAACCTACCACCAAACTCACCTATTTAGTGTACAATTCAGTGTGTTTTCAGTGTATTTACAGAGTTGTGCAACCTCGATCATAACATTTTCACCACCCACACGAAGAAACCTTGTTCCTATTAGCATTCACTCCCCATTTCCTCCCTAGCCCCTCAAAACATCTCTCTCTATGGATCTGCTTATTCTAGATAATTGATACAAATTGGAATTATATCACATGTAGTAATTTGTGACTTCCCCTGAGAGATGAATTTCTTCAAAAGAACCTTTTTCTTTATGCGAGAACAAATAAGTAAACCTGGTTAAAAATGATAGATTTCATTTATAGGAATATCCACAAGAACCTGGAGAAGAAGAAAAGTCCAATAGATGTTAATAGAGAAGTGGCATAATTAATACATCTGCAAACCCAGTAATAGTAGCCTAATCCATAAAGGAGTCACTATACCTGCAAGGTGCTGAGTGCAGATACAGTCACACAGCTGTCCTGGGAAAGCGTAGTGTGCTTGAGCATGCTGTTATTGTCTTTCAGGTTCCCTGTACAGTCTGCCCTCCTTTTCAGGTGCTGCCTATTTTGTCATGCAAGTTCGGAAAGGTTGTCTGGAGCATACAGTGTACCTGGTCAGTGAAGGGAGGGGTCCTTTTCTGGTTTCCTAGTGGTTTACTCTTTAAAGAGAACACCAAGGCAGATCTGTTTCTGTCCCAGCGTTTTATGGAGTTTCAAATGGATAACTTCCTAGAACTTTGACCTAATGTTTTCTTCTTCCCTCTTTCTTTCCTTCCACATGTGTTCAGATAGGTGTACATTTAAGGGGACTAGAAGACAACCATCTCCTCCAGAAATGATGACCTGATCAGAATTTCTCCTCTTTGCTGAGGAATAATAAGGCCATACAACTGAGTCCATCCAATTTACTGTGTCCCATTCTTTCTTCCCCATAAAAGTTCAGATCTAGAAGCCACCTCAGTCCTTCTTGAAAGCTCTTTTCCAGCAGGTCAGACCCCCCCACCCCCAATTTGTCAGGCATATCCAGCTATATTGGAACACCAGGTTTTTATAGTTAAACTAAGGTTGGGGAGTCCATTAAATTTCTCTTTGTTGTGCCATAGGACTTCTCAGTAAAGAATAAGGGTGGAAATCTGTGTGTGGAGCCATCAGGTGGTAAGACCATCTACACATACCTTCTGCCATTCCAGATTTTGGCTACTGTGGAATTCTCATGTTATATAATTCGCTTTTTCCTTACATCTGGGGTGGTAGTTCCCAATTCTGTAGTAATGCCCGAAACCATCATGTTTCTCACAACCCGTGAGTTGACTTCCTAAAAGTCTGTTTTACAAATAGAATTAAACATAGTCAAATGCTTGGCTAGCAAGTTTATCTTGAAACGGACCGCATGCCAGTGGCAACAGGACAGCTAGTTGGAAAATTAAGCATCGTGTTAAACGTTACAAGTAAATGTTCAACCCATTAAAAGTTATTTGGTGCTGTGTGATCCAAATCAGGACTGGTTAACTGGTTTTTGCTTACAAAAATTACCAGATTGTGTCAAGCGAGTGGTTTGTGTGCCCATAGCAGACTGACTATGCTAATAACATTGTGCAAATTGAGTAAAAAAAAAATTCATTCTCATCACTGGTGCTGTGAAAAAGAGAAGGATAAAGAGTTTGGACTTTTTGAGGGGCTCCTGGGTGGCTCAGCTGATTAAACATCTACCTCTTGATTTCGGCTCCGATCTCATGGTTTGTAAGTTCGAGCCCTGCACTGGGCTCTGTGCTGACAGTGCAGAGCCTGCTTGGGATTCTCTCTCTGCCTCTCTTCCTGCCCCTCTCTGCTTGCTTTCTCTCTCAAAATAAATAAACAAGCTTAAAAAATGTTTGGACTTTTTGAAAAGCTATTTAAGTTCAGTATTCAAAAAAAAAAAAAAACACTTTAAAGGATCCAATGTAAATCCAGTCCTATGAGAGAAAAGAAAATACCTTCCTTCAATAGCTTTGGAGTGTAGCAGACACCATTTCTGACTTGAGGGTTTTTTTAGACTTTTGGAATATTACATGTTAGATTTTATCCACAGTCCTTCAATTTTTTGTCCTTTAACCTTGTTGTATGGATAGATATTACCAGGATGCAAAAGACAACTCTTTTCTAGGGGTAGAGCAAGGCAAAGAGCAATAGCTGGTCAGGGTTGTGACTTCATGGGGGAACAAAGATGCTAATTTTGGAACAGAGATGCTCATATCTCCTGTTTCAGAAACTTTATATTTCCTGGACTAGAGCATTAGAAGTATTACCCCACCTTTTCCTTTCTCCCTTCATTTCCTTTGTCCCCTAACAATAAGGAATATTTCAGGGGAAGAATTCACAGAGATAGTCTTCTAACTACATAGGCTCAATATGGCATGGGCCTTAAGCTTCCCTAAGTTCTTTTGATTATTTTTATGTTCTACAACAAGCACACACTGAGTTGAGAAATGATTGGAAAGAGGGTTAGTAAAACAGATGAGAGTGATAATGGATAGTTTGACACTGGGGAAACTGAGGCAAAGTTTTTTTACACCTTGGAACCATACACCCTTGATCAGAGAAGACGGACTTGAGATGTTTTTAAGAGAAGCTGGTGCTTTTGCAGGAGCATTGGGCCAGTATGCTGCTGAAGGCTCTATTATAGTCTGTAGATTCTGATATCAAAGCCAGACTTTTTAACCTACTGAATCCTGTCTTGTCTCTGTGGCCCTGGTGAATTCCAACAGAAAACAAGAACATAGCTTCTCTAGATCCGTGATTACAGGTTTGGCAGGCTACATTAGTGTCCTGACAGGGACCAAAGACAAAACAAGACACTTGTGGTGTTCTAAAGGAAATTATGATTTAGTAGCAGGAACATCTAGGTAAACAATCACAACATGGCATTATGTGTAGTAATAGAGAAAGTACGATTCTCAAGGCAGCCTAGAAAAGAATACTACTATTTCTGTTTTGGGAGAGTGAAAAGCATAATCCAATAGGTGGCATTTGGGTGTTGAAGGATGAGTGGGAATTTTCCAGGTGGCAAGGAACGGGAAGGGAATAAGGTTGTTGAAATAATGCCTGGGAGAAAGGTATGCACATAGGCAAAAAACGACAACAACAATAACCCTTTTCATTTTTATAATCTTTGGCTCGATAAGACCTTCAAAATGTGAGTAGAAGCTGGGTTCTTATTTTCTTCTATGCTCTTCTGTAAGCTGATATATGTGCAATGCCAGATGGAGTTTGTGCTCAAAATTTCCTAATCCATTAATCTTTAGGTGTTTTTCACATTTTCCCTTTGAGCGACTGCAGTAGATCCATTGACCCCTCAAAATGTTGGTAAGCCACAGAGAAAACAGCAGACTCCCTGAATGATAAGTATTTATAGAAAAGCCAGTACACTTAGAGTAATTACTCAGGGAAATAAGGAGGGAAATTACGGAGTGAATGCCCATCACTTATTAGGTTAGAATTAACTCCAGTATCATCTATGGATAATGGATAGAGATGACTTTTTAAAGTAAAATCTTTCCTCCTAATAATGTAAATCTCTGACATCAGGGCCTGCTTCTGTGCTGAATCACTCAAACTGTGGCTCAGTGCCCAAAACTCAATTTCTTGCCCTTGTTAGAGGCATGTTCTCTCTGAGACTCAGCTTCTCCTGGCAGAACTTTGCCTTATTGAATTTTGCTTGATTTGCTCTTCCTTTTTGAGTCTGATTAAAGTTTCCTCCTCTTTGCAGCACCCATTTGTTTCTGCTTCAAGCAAAGAGCTTGCTTAGTTAGCTCAGTTTGATTTCCCCTGTGGGTTTTTCCCCAGTATGTTGCTTTATTGCAGGAACCCTTGCAGATAGAAATGTGGCCTCTTGAGCAGATAATAACAGCTCTTGTAAACTAACAGTACTAACCCTTACGTGGCTCTTATTACTTGCTGGTTATGGTTCTACCTGCTTTTGGCGAATTAATTCCATCTTCATGAAAACTGGCATGTATCATTATTCTTACCACATTGTAGATAAGAAAGGGAGGCAAAGAGAGAAGGAAGAGTTTGCCAAATCTCACAGTGTTAGTTGGTAGTAGAGTTGTTTGCATCCCAGTTGTCTGTGCTTCCAACAATGTACAATATAGCCTGCCATGACAAGCCGGGGACTTTGTGTAAATTAGCCATTTTATTGCTCACACCCTCCGTGGAAGCTGGGTATTTTAATCTTAAGTTACATATGAGAAAGTGGAGGTTCTTAAAGCTTCTGTCACTAGCTCAAATTACCTGCTGGCTGAGATGTGTTTCAAATGCTGGTGTCTCTAACAGCAAATCCCTTGTTATTAAATACCACGGCATTGAGCACTTTTTTTTTTTTTCCCAAAGCAGTGATCTGGAACTCAGACCCAGACCTCCCCTTCTTCCCTGTGTGATCTTCTCTTATCTCATGACTTTAAATAGTTATCTGCACTGTGATGATTCCCCGGTCTGACTTCTGTCCTGAGTTTCACATTCATGTATGGGATGGGGTTGGGGGGTCAGGAAATGCTTTCTGTAAGACCCACCTAGAAAAGACATAAATGTCATAGGATCATAGGCTATTGCTCTAATTGTGTGAGTAACTTGAGCTTAGGAATTGTATCTTCTTCATCTAGGTGTCCCTTGTGCCTAGATCAACATCTGGCAAATGCATTCTCAGAATTCGCTTATTAGATGAACCTAATAAATGGATATAAACCATCATCCTTGAAAATATGTTGTTGAACCCTTGCTTATAAACACCTTTTCCTGACATACTCCTAATACACATTAGCTGCCCAGTGCAAGGGGAGAAGTTTTTCTCAGAAGCCTAGTACCTCTAAAGGAAATGGGTTCTCTCACCCTACTGCTAAATACAATACAATGATTTTGAAAAAAAATTGTATAAAAATACAAGTGGTCATCATCACTGTTGGTATTAATTTTGATGTGCACAGTAGAGTAGGATATATTTGGAGCCAGACAAAGCTGGAATCAAATGGTAACACTGCCCGTTAGCAGTTTTATAACACTATGCAAGTAATTTAAATTCTTAGCCTCAGTTGTAAACAATGACGTGAAAGTTTTACAGACTCTGTAAATGCACATTATGTCATAAATCATATAAGAGGTCATAAGATTATTATGAAGATTAGAGAACATATGTTCAAATTAATACAGTACTTCATACTACAAGTTGCTTAGTTAATGGTAGCCGCTGCTGCTGTTCTCTTGTTTGTGTTAACTACCATCTAGGTACAAGAAATCATAAACACGGTGCTAAGGCAGTGACAGTAGCCATGAAGTTACTTAGGCTAGAATATCTAACATCAGAGTGGCCAATATTGATTCATGCTGAAGGCAAGTTTCTGGCACTCTCTTCAAGAGAAGCCAGATCAGATCATCAATCAAAGGTACTTACTGAGTCAGGTACTGTGCTAACAATTAGGGCAAATGAAGAAGGACCCTCTGCTTTGAAGATCACGTCATCTGGTTAACAACATGGTATACCAATGGGAGAGAAAACCACTCCAGTTCCTCAGTTTAAAAACTATGGCCTAGCATTATACAAGACAAAATGAACCCATCTAGCAATAGGACTTTGAGAGGCTCCCTTCCTTCTGTTACAGTTCTCATCCTAGAAAACTATTCATTGTTTTTTTTTATATTAAACATTTACAGAAGGATAGTAGATGATGCTGAGGAATATATTCCTCCTTTATGTTCCTAATACCAGTCCCACTGCCAGACATATACTACATGTTCAATAAAATAAGTTGAATAAGTAAATGAATGAATAAAAAAGTTCTTAGCACAGAACATAGAAGGGATATAGGATTGTAATAATATTGATAAACTCTCTTCTCCATTTATATTACATATTTAATTTCATTATCCACAACTTATTCATGGAAAAAGAAAAGTAACTTTAGCAGCATCAGCTTTATCACAGCATAAAAGCCTGAGAGATCTTAGTGAAAGTTTAAGTAAATTATCTTACCACACACATAACAATAACTGAAACAAATGCCTTGTAGTATATACATGCAATGGCATATTGATTCTTATGAAATCAAAGAGCCGTTGATTCTTACTTGGTCCAAAGTTTCTTTCAAATATAAGATGATTTCTTTTTTTAAGTTTAAAATTTTAAATTATTCATTTAACTTTTAAATTATTTAAATTTCAGTTACTTAATATACAGTGTAATATTAGTGTCAAGTGTATAGTTTAGTGACTCAACAGTTTGGTACAACACCCAGTGCTCATCACAAGTACTCTCCTTAATCCCCATCACCTTTTCACCCTTCCCCCACCCTCTCCCCCTCTGGTAACCAGTTTGTTCTCTATAGTTAAGAGTCTGTTTCTTGGTTTGCCTCTCGCCACCCCACCCCAGCTATGGTCATTTGTTTGTTTCTTAATTCCACATATGAGTAAAATCAAATGTATTTGTTTTTCTCTAATTTATTTTTGCTTCGCATAATACTCGCTAGCTCCGTCCACATGACTGCAAATGGCAAGATTTCATTCTTTTTTAATGGCTGAATCATATGCCATTGCATGTATATACTACATCTTCTTTATCTGTTCATCTTTTGATAGACATTTGAGCTCTGTCCATAGTTTGGCTCTTGTTAATAATACTGCTGTAAACATTGGGGTGCATGTATCACTTCCAATGGGTATTTTCGTTTTCTCTGGAGAAATACCTAGTAGTCTAATTGTTGGGTTATAGGGTAATTTTTTTTCACCTTTTTAAAAAAAGTTTTATTTATTTTGACAGAGAGAGAGAAAGAATCCCAAGCAGGCTCCTCACTGTCAGCACAGAGTCTGACGTAGGGCTCAGTGTAACAAACTATGAGATCATGACCTGAATGGATCAAGAGTCTGCTGCTTAACTGACTGAGCCACCTAGGTGCCCCTTAACTTTCTTTTTTTTAAAGTTTATTTATTTATTTTGAGAGAGCAAGAGTAGGGGAGGGCAGAAAGAGAGGGAGAGAAAGAATTTCAAGCAGGCTCTGTGCTCAGCACAGAGCCCAATGTGAAGCTCATTTCATGACTGAGAGATCACAACCTGAGCTGACATCAAGAGTCAGATACTGGGGTGCCTGGGTGGCTCAGTCTGTTAGGTATTCAACTTTGGCTCAGATTATGATTTCACAGTTTGTGATTTCAAGCCCCCTATGGGGCTCTGTGCTGACAGTGCAGAGACTGCTTGGGATTCTCTCTCTCTCTCTCTCTCTCTCTCTCTCTCTCTGCCACTCCCCCACTCATGCACTGCTGCTCAAAATAAATACACTTTAAAAAAAGTCAGACACTAAACCAACTAAGCCACCCAGGCATCTCTACTTTTAACTTTTTAAAGGAATCTCCATGCTGTTATCCAGAGTGGCTACAACAGTTTGCATTCCCTTTCTCTGAATTCTCGCCAACACTCATTTCTTGTATTGTTGAGTGTAGCCATTCTGACAGTTGTGAGATGATATTTCATTGTAGTTTTGATTTGCATTTCCCTGATGATGAGTGATGCTGAACATCTTTTCATGTGTCTATTGGCCACCTGTATGTCTTCTTTGGAAAAATGCCCATTCATGTCTTCTACCCATTTTTTAACTGGATTATTTGTTTTTTCGGGTGTTGAATTTTGTAAGTTCTTTGTATATTTTGAATACCAACCCTTATCAGATCTGTCATTTTTCACATTTTTTCTCCTATTCCATAGGTTGCCTTTTAGTTTTGTTGATTGTTTCCTTCTCTTTGTAGAAGCTTTTTATAAGGTTTTATAAACGTAAGTCCCAATAGTTTATTTTTGCTTTTGTTTCCCTTTTAGGAGACATATCTAGAAAGAAGTTGATATGGCCAATTTCAAAGAGGTTATTGTCAACGTTCTCCTCTAGGATTTTAATGGTTACACATCTCACTGTTATGTCTTCAGTAGATTTTGCATTTTTTTTTTGTATGGTGTAAGAAAGTGGTCCACTTTCATTTTACTGCATGTTACTGTCCAGTTTTCACAACACCTTGTTGAAGAGACTGTCTTTTTTCCCATTGAATATTCTTTGTTGCTTTGTTAAGCATTAATTGATCATATAGTTGTGAGTTTATTTCTAGCTTTTCTGTTCTATTGATCTATATGTCTATTATTGTGCCTGTTCCCAACTGTATTGATTAGTACAGCTTTGTAATATAACTTGATTTCCAGGATTGTGAAGCCTCTAGGCTTGGTTTTCTTTTTCAAGGTTTCTTTGGCTAGCTAGGGTCTTTTGTGGTTCCATACAAATTTTAGGATTGTTGATTCCAGCTCTGTGAAAAATACTGTTGGTATTTTGATAGGGATTCATTAAACCTGCAGATTCTTTGTATAGTATAGACATTTTAATAATATTCTTCCAATCCATGAGCATAGAACATCTTTCCATTTCTTTGTGTGTTCTTTAATTTTTTTTCATCTATGTTTTATAGTTTGTTTCAGGATATAGATCTTTTACCTCTTTGATTAGGTTTATTCCCAGGTATCTTATTGTTTTTGGTGCAGTTGTAAATGGGATTGATTCTTTGATTTCTCTTTCAGCTGCTTCATTACTGATGTATAGAAACACAACAAATTTCTGTTGATTTTGTACCCTGTGACTTTAATGAGCTTATGTATCAGTTCTAGCAATTTTTTTTGTCCAGTCTTGGGTTTTCTACATAGAGAATCATGTCATCTGCAAATAGTGAAAGTTTGATTTCTTTGGATGACTTTTATTTCTTTTTGTTGTCTGATGGCTATGGCTAGGACTTCCAGTACTATGTTAAAAAAAAAAAAAAAACCTGTGGTGAGAGTGGACATCCCAGTCTTGTTCCTGATGACAAAGGAAAGTCTCTCCATTTCCTCACTGAGGATGATAGCAGCTGTGGGCTTTTTGTATAAGCCTTTTATTATGTTGAGGTATGTTCCCTCAATCCCTACTTTGTTAAGGGTTTTTATCATGAATGGATGTTGTACTTTGTCCAATGCTTTTTCTACATCTATTGAAAGGATCATGTAGTTCTTATCCTTTCCTTTATTAATGTGGTATATCATGTTGATTGATTTGCAAATATTTAACCACCCTGGCAGCTCGGGAATAAATCCCACTTGATCATAGTGAATATTTCTTTGAATGTACTCTTGGATTCAGTTTGCTAGTATTTTATTTTATTTTATTTTATTTTTTAATTTTTTTAAATGTTTTATTTATTTCTAGGAGAGAGAGAGACAGCGTGAGCAGGGGAGGGTCAGAGAGAGAGAGGGAGTCACAGACTGAAACAGGCTCCAGGCTCTGTGCTGGCAGTCAGCACACAGCCCGACGCGGGGCTCGAACCCACGAACCGCGAGATCATGACCTAAGCGAAAGTCGGACGCTTAACCGACTAAGCCACCCAGGCGCCCCTGTTTGCTAGTATTTTAATGAGAAATTTTCCATCCATGTTCATCAGGGATTTTGGCCTATAGTTCTCTTTTTCAGTGGAGTCTTTATCTGGTTTTGATATCAGGGTAATGCTGGCCTCGACATTATTTCTTGTATGCCTTAATTCTAAAGGCTAATTTTGTACAACCAAATGCTCCTCAAATGTTAATGTGTCAAAAAATCACCTTGGCTTCTTAATAAAAAGGCAGAGTCTTATTCTAGAGGTCTAGGGTGGAACCCAAGATTTTGCATTTCTCATAAGCTCCCAGATGATGATGATTTTGCTGTTTAGGGACCATATTTTAAACATCAAGTGTGTGACCATGGTTCAACATACTTCAGGTGATTATTATTTTTTTTTTTTTACTTCTTAAATGTTTCTTTATTTATTTTGAGAGAGATACAATGCAAGAAGGGAAAGGAGAGATAGAGAGGGAGAGAAAGAATCCCAAGCAGTCACCACACCATCAGCACAGAGCCCAACGCAGGGCTCCATCTCATGAACCACAAGATCATCATCTGAGCTGAAATTAAGAGCTGGATG
Source organism: Crocuta crocuta (assembly GCF_008692635.1). Lineage (NCBI taxonomy): Eukaryota > Metazoa > Chordata > Mammalia > Carnivora > Hyaenidae > Crocuta > Crocuta crocuta. The sequence goes on from NW_027551570.1 coordinate 16,715, forward strand.
CTTTACCCACTGAGCCATCCAGGCATCCCCAGGTAGGTTCTTTACTTTATTCATTACTGGCCATTTTAATGACCTTATCCATATCTTGATTAATCTCAGAACCAACTCAGGCTGTTCATGTATATATACCCCAACATACTAATTTCTAATGGAGTCTAAGTCTATGGGGCTGCCTTTTTATTTGGAAAGCTCTACCAAATGAATACAACACTCAGGGGTTTATGCATTTAGGAGTGGCTTTTGTGCCCTCCAAGCTGATATTATATGTAAACAGGGTTTGACTACATAATGTCATAATTACTCATTACAGATTGTAATCCTCATGGGAATAATGAGGGGTTGCTTGAGCAATAGGGAACTTCAAAATTCTTATCAGACCATACCCAGCCAACTTAGTCACAAGGAGGTCAAATATAATTCTGTGATATTTTTATATAACAAGAATGAGTGTTACATTAAAAAAATGAATGAATGTTATAAAAAGGTGATTGTTAAATTAGATCTGAGTCCACGTGCATATATAATACAATTTTCTCAATTTTTTTTTTTTTTATTCTAGGAGAGAGAGAGACAGTGTGAGCAGGGGAGGGTCAGAGAGAGAGGGAGATACAGACTCTGAAACAGGCTCCAGGCTCTGAGCTGGCAGTCAGCACAGAGCCCGACGCGGGGCTCGAACCCACGAACCGCGAGATCATGACCTAAGCGAAAGTCGGACGCTTAACCGACTACGCCACCGAGGCGCCCCTCTCAATTTCTTTTTATAAGTAATTCTCTAGCTGTAAGCCAGGCAATTTTATCTCCTAAATTTTCAGTGAGTTTTAGAATATGATTTAAACTACACACACTTTAAAACATTAGCATTTATTTTAAAGACACTTGCATTTTTCATCAAAATAAATCTTATGTTGCATTTTCCCAGTTTTATTCCAACATTTTACATGGAGGGGGGGATTCCTTATCTCTGCAGATACACTGCATCATTATTTTGAATATTTTGTCACTTCACAATGTCTTGATAATTTTTAGAAATAATTCTAATGTACAATGCCAAGCATTTGTTAGTGCTTGAAATAGCCTGCCATATAAAATACTGAAACAGAAAGCCATTTAACCATTACCTGGAGAGAAATAGAAAGTTTTCAGAAAAGTATATGGTCCAGATGCTTTGAAGAATATAAATATGGATTTGCATGTGTGTGTTCCATAGGTTATTTTATTGTCTAGCAATAATAACAGTAATTTATTGTTCTTCACACACAAGGATTTTAATAAAGTGCTGGTTGCCAGATTTAACTAGAAAGACAATTAGCCTCAAGAAAGGATCCAAACCTTTGGCTTCTTTCAAGCTCAAAAGATCTCAGGTCACTAACTGCCCAAGGGAAAGACAAAATCTGTTATAAAATTGCCAGGCCAAGCTTTGAACTTTAGTTGGAAGAAACTGGAAAAGGAAAGGAAACATGAAAATAAGCTCTTTTTCTCTTTCTTAGGCATTAGTAAGTCTAATCCTGGATATATTTAAAGACTGCCTTACATCAGAAATGAGAGATGTATGAAGAAATATAGGGAAATTTACACTACATGATATTAACACATCCAGTGTTTATAAAGTCTTACATTATCTAGGGCAATGCAAAAAACAAACAAAAATATTCACTCAGCTTTCTGAGAAGAAATAGACAATGATTGATCAAGGTAGTATCACATTCCAGGTAAGACTTTGAATATATTTGACATACAATGTTACAATGACATTTGACATACAATGTTTAAAAAAAATCAGGGTAAAATGATTTTATTTCTAGCATATTGTTAGTATGGCTGTTTTATTTATGAATAACATAACTATATTGGGAAGATAATTTCGAAGTGTGGGATTTAACATTTTCGCTTTAAAATCAAGAGTTTTAAAACAATGTTAACCTATTTTCAGCAATGTTTGTATTGATCCTAGATTTTTGTGTTATACTTAAATCTCTGCATAATAAAAAACCAAGAACTAAAATAATTTTTATATAAGTAGCATTCTACAGGCTAGGCTAGGTGATGGTGTAGAAGTCATCATCTCTTCCCCGTTCTTCCGTCCCCAGAAAGTGGTTTGGCAAAACACAAAATATTCATTGGGTGTCTGAGTGGCTCTCCAGACAATTCTGCTGGAGGATCAGTATTTTAGGCTGTGTTACTTCTCTGGCCCCCGCACACAATTTGTGCCTCCAGGTTGATGAGGGCAGAAAGGATGTGGAAGAGCTATGACAGGCTCTCAATGTTTGTCACCCGGAAGTTACAGAATCATTTTTGTCCACACTTTAATTGAAGTAAATCTTAGGCCTACATTCTATCAGTCATCCGAGGGCAGTTATGTACAACCATCCTGTGTGCCAGGAAGTAACGTTTCCTACAGAGCTCTCTCTTCGTGTGTTCATGTATCTGCTGATGAATTCTTTCTTCTCTTTCCTTATGTCACTTTGCTGGTTAGGCCTTTTTTAACCTCTCACCTAGGTGATTGTTCTAGCCTCATCCATATACATCCTCTTTTCTGCCTCCTACCCTTTCCCTGTTTTGCCCATAGTCACAAAATAAGTTTCTCTAAACCAAAGAGGTTTCTATTTAACCTTTGCTCCACATCATCCAGTATTTCCCTGCTGGCTCATCTCCTAATGTGGCATGACACCGAAGGGCTAAATATGGTTGGAGACAGTAGAGAGGTGGACATCCTAAACCAACCTCATCCATTGGAGCTGAGAAAACATGGAGGAAGAGTCCAGGAACAAACTTAACCTATCTGTGAAAGAGTAATGATAGAATGTGGCATTCATCCAGGCAAGCACTTGGCATTGAAAAAGCCCAGCTGAGATAGATATAGGCCATTGCCATAAGAATTTAAGAGCATTGACTATGAATAGCAGCAGGAAGCAGAGTCCCAAATAGATAACTGGGGTTTGGGAGTAGACTCACTGAACAATGTGAAAGGGAAGGTATCTGTGTTGGAGCACTGAGTTATGACAGGTTAAGAAGGTAGACATTCATGTTGTAGAAGACAGTCAGAACTTAGAAACACACAGTCATCTACATGGCACTAGCTTTTAAATCTTATACTGTTGTTGCAGGGGCAATACTCTGAACCCAAGTATGTGTTAAGTGACAGCGGAGCTGCTTTAGTTGAAGTCACTGTGGTCCACTCTTCCTGCTGTAGAGTAGCAACCCACAAAATAAATTTTCAGCATCTGTAGGGTTCCACCGAGCAAACATATAGTCTTAGTTTAAAGGAATATGGCAGATGTACAGGTGGCAATGTGGGGGAGAGGGGAGGAGGCAGAAGATCAAATGAGTGCTAGCAGTGAGAGCAACTGACATGTGTTGCACTGAGACCCCTGTGTGATGAACCAGGTCAAGCTTTTAAACACTATCTGACTACTCAGATTATATGTAGATCTGGGAGCAGAGGGAACCTACAGAGAGGTGCTAAGGGCCCCTGAATTCAGGGAGCAAGGATAAAAGATGAGGTAGCACCAGCCTCTCCTCCTTTCTTTGTTTTCCATAGAAGAAATGTCCCTGCTACAATCAAAGGCGTTTGTTCTTTGGATCCCAGGCCTTCACATGTTTTCAAAAACTTTACTCCTAAAGTTCTTCCTGCCCAACATTCCCATGTCTTTTTCCTATTCAGGTCCATCTTCTGCAGCACAAACACATATTCAAGGTTCTTAAAGTATGATTCTGGGATGAGCCTCATCGTCATTACCTGGGAACTAGTTAGACACGCAAATCCTCTTATTCTACCCCAAACCTACTGAATCAGAAACTCTGGGCCCACAATTTGATTTTTATTTATTTATTTATTTATTTTATTTATTATTTTTTAAATGTTTTATTTCTGACAGAGAGAGACAGAGAGGCATTGTGAGCAGGGGAGGGTCAGAGAGAGAGGGAAACAAAGAATCAGAAGCAGGCCCCAGGCTCTGTGCTAGCTGTCAGTGTAGAGCCCGATGGGGGGACCGAACCCACAAACCATGAGATCATGACCTGAGCCAAAGTCAGACGCTTAACTGACTAAGCCACCCAGGCACTCCCACAATTTGATTTTTAATAAGCCTATCAGGTACTTCTTACTTAAGGTAAAGTCTGAGAACCACTGCCCTAGCATAACAAAAAAAAAAACCTGACCCCTCATTTTCTTTTCTTTTTTTTTTTTAAATATTTTTATTTATTTCTAGGAGAGAGAGAGAGAGAGACAGCGTGAACAGGGGAGGGTCAGAGAGAGAGAGGGAGATACAGACTCTGAAATAGGCTCCAGGCTCTGAGCTGGCAGTCAGCACAGAGCTCGACGCGGGGCTCGAACCCAGGAACCGCGAGATCATGACCTAAGCGAAAGTCGGACGCTTAACCGACTAAGCCACCCAGGCACCCCCTGACCCCTCATTTTCTTATAACCACTGCCCATTGTCCTATTCCTGTCCATGATAAAACTTCAACGTGTTGTCCACGTTGTCTTTACCTCCCACATGACTTTTAAACTTCAGTCCCTACCGCTGCACACAAACTGTCCTTTCCAAGGTCACCCAAAATGTCAAAGCCAAAATCAATGGTCACTTACCTTTACAAATCTCAGTCTTTTATCAGTATGTTTCAGTCAATCTCACCCTTTCTGAAGAAAATTAACTTTTGGATTTTCATGACATAACATTCTTCTTTTTTCTTCCCTGAGTGTTCAGTCTCCTTTCTGCCCTCACCTTTTCTGCCTGATTTCCAAATATTGGCATTGTATGGGCTTGGGAACGTTGCCTGTTCCTTTTCATCCTTCCACTCTCAACCCAGGTGATTTCATCTAATACTAAGATTTAAATGACCTCTCTATTGGATAACCGCAAATTTAGATCTCTAATCTGGACTTCTCTGAGCTACAGATTTGCAAATTCAAAACATCCTCCTCTGTATCTCAAATATAATACAATCATATATATTATACATTAGTATATATAATATATATTGTATATCACAGTATAATCAGAAAGACTACATCCTTCCTGCCACAGGTGTTCTTCCACTCCAGCTTTGCTTATATTCTTAGCTAGTACCACCATTCACCACTGTCCCAATAAAAAATTCTAAGCATTGTCTTAGAATTTCCTGTTTCTCTTTCCTTCTTCCCACCCATCTGATTCACTGACAAATATTACTGATTCTATCACTAAAATATATTTGAAATTTGTCCATTTCTCCCTATGTCCACCACCTTCATCTTGGTCAGGATCATGGTGATTTCTCATTTGTACGAAGCCTACCACCTGGCCCCCCAAATTTCATTTTTTCTCTGTGCAAATCCATTCCCTACATAGCACTGCGAGATCTTAAAACAGAAACAAAATCGTGGAAATTTTTTGCTTAGTAAACTAGAGTTCTTTCAATGGGCAAAGGGCATGATTGGCCTCCTGACCCCTTCTGCAATGTCATTGGTGATCCCTCTCTTTTTCACTCCCTGTACTCTGGCCAAATTCACCTTGAGATGGTATCTAAACCAATATTTGTTCTCTCCCTCTTGCAGAATTTTGCAGTTGGTATTTTCTTTTTTTTTTTTTAATTTTTTTTTAATGTTTTATTTATTTCTAGGAGAGAGAGAGAGACAGCGTGAGCAGGGGAGGGTCAGAGAGAGAGGAAGTCACAGACTGAAACAGGCTCCAGGCTCTGAGCTGGCAGTCAGCACAGAGCCCGACGCGTGGCTCGAACCCACGAACCGCGAGATCATGACCTAAGTGAAAGTCAGATGCTTAACCGACTAAGCCACCCAGGTGCCCCATGCAGTTGGTATTTTCTTGCTTGGAAGACTTTTACCCTGGCTTTCCCCATGGCTGACTCCTTAACGATGTTTCAGAATTCAGCCAATATGACCATTTTATTTAGGCCTGGATAATCACTTCATCTAAAATCCTGTCAGTTGAGTTATTCTCTATTACTAAGTCCTCTCAATTTCTTGCATAGCACTTAGTACTATCCGTAATTATTTGATATGTCTGTTTGCATGTTATCAATCTCCCTACCAGAATAAACTTTCCATGAGGGCTGTCTTTCATTTTTCAATATATTCTTAAGACCTAGGTAAATCCTGATAAAAAGTAAATATGTTTCAAATGAATAAAGGAAGAATAAAGAACAAATGTGACACAGGTCTTGATATGCATTGTTTTCAGGATAAAATTCCAAGTCCTGTCATTAAATGGACACTTGGAGAACCTCTTTCCAGCCCTTCTTCAGGTCTGTATTCACATTCTACCTCCTCTGTGATGGTGTCTTTGATCATCTAGTATCCTTTAGCTATAGTTAACTCCACACATATTGCACCAGTGCTCTAGCATTGTTATTCATTTTGTGTGTATATGTCTTATCCAACTATTCCATTTACTGAGAAACTGCCCTGTACCCCATGGTGTATTTTGAGCCCCTAATATGTATTGTAGTGGTCTTGAGGGCAGTGCTATCCTCTGAAACTTCACAGTGTCAGCCAGGGGATTTGTTCATAGAAGGCATTCACCAAATGATTGATGATTAACTGAACCCATCCTTGATGGATGTTATCCATCAGCATGGCTGTTAACCAGTGGTTGTAACCTTTAGGGTAAGTGTTTTAAGAATTTTAAGTTTTGTTTTTGTGTTTGTAATAGGGAAGATTCAGCCATCCGGAGTATTCTAGAATCCCAAGGGCATCAGAATGAAATATCAGTTGTCAGCGTTGTGTTTTTTTTTTTTTTTTTAACAGTAATAGGTCTTCACAGTTTTTGCTTCAACATATAGAAAGGATTCCTTTTCTTATTTCAAACTGATTAAATATTCTGGGAGAAACAAGTCACTCATTTGCCTCTGACCTTTTAGAAGAGTTGTCATTTTATTAATATATTGTGCCTATTGTTAACCTGAATTTGTAGTGACTGTGTTTTATTGCACTTATAAATGGTGAACTTGGTTTTTGAAATTAATCTTTTTATTTGCAATTAATTTTTTAAAATCAAACTGTCATTGAAAATTTTTGTGTGTGAAATTCATACAAAGTCATCCTCTACTTGAAAGGGATTTTGAGGGGCGCCTGGGTGGCTTAGTCGGTTAAGCGTCCGACTTTCGCTTAGGTCATATTCTCGCGGTTCGTGGGTTCGAGCCCCGCGTCGGGCTCTGTGCTGACTGCCAGCTCAGAGCCTGGAGCCTGTTTCAGTCTGTGACTCCCTCTCTCTCTGACCCTCCCCTGCTCACGCTGTCTCTCTCTCTCCTAGAAATAAATAAAACATTTAAAAAAAAAAAAAGAAGAAAAGAAAGGGATTTTGAGAATTATGGAAACATTTTCGTTTTTATCAAACATTTACTTACGTTCCGGGTCTGTATCCTGGCTGTATTACTTATTAGTTGTATAACCTTAGGCAAATTTCAAAGCACCATTTTACCTTGGCTTTATCATCTATGAGATGTATATGTACAGGAGATACACATACATCATAGAATTGTTTTGGGTTAACACATATTTGCTGTTGAGTACCTACAGTTCCTGGCATAGAATGTTGACCATAATACTATTTTTATTTTAAATACTGCTATATGACAGGCATAAGTGAGGACCAAGATAAAGTCTTTGACTAATAGATGTTCATAGCATGTTGAGGCTGGTGACAATTATACATGTGATTCAGCCTTCAGGACCACCTCAGTTGTGAAGACATTTACTCCTGTCTATGTTAATGTGCCTAATGCTGTCACCACTCTTAATGAGTATTTCTTTTGTCTTTAGGAGGCTGTGACCCTAATTCTTCACCCTTGCTGCATCTACATCCCTGGTCCTATAACTGTGTATTACCCTCTTGGCTGACACTGAGCTTGACTGTCAAAATGGATTTGGCCATTTTGCTGTTAAAACATACTTTGAGGGGCGCCTGGGTGGCTCAGTCAGTTGGGCATCCAACCAGCTCAGTTAATGATCTCACGGTTTGTGAGTTCAAGCCCCATGTCAGCCTCTGTGCTGACAGCTCAGAGCCTGGAGCCTGCTTCAGATTCTCTCTCTCTCTCTCTCTCTCTCTCTCTCTGTCCCTTCCCCACTTGTGCTCTCTCTCTCAAAAGTAAGTAAACATTGAAAGAATAGATATGAGAATATTTTTTTAAAAAGAGTACTTTGAGTAGCCTTGCCTTCTCTCACTTCTCTGCCATGGCAAGACAGCACTTTTAGGTGCCGTACATAGAACAGCCCTTAAGGGTGTCCATATCCTAATCTCCAGAACCTGTGGATATGTTAGGATACATGAAAAAGAATTTTGCAGATGTAATTAGAGCTACAGACCTTAAGATAGGGAAATTATCCCTGATTTTTGGGTTGGATCAATGTAATCACAAAGTAATGGCAGAGAATTTTCCCAGGGTAGGGTCAGAAGGTGGGCAGAAGGGGCAAAAGATGGATGCCGCAGAAGGAGAAACAAAAGAAATTTCAAGTGTGAGCTGGGTTCATTGCATTGCTGTTGGCTCACATTTAGGACCAGAGGAAAGCCTCTGGGAGCTACAGCCAGCAAGGAAATGGGACCTCAGTTCTACAGTTATAATGAAATAGATTCAGCCAACAGCCTGAATGAGCTTTGAAGGGGGCTCTTCCCAGGGCCTAACAGTAAGACAGCTTAATTTCAGTGTGGCAAAATCTAAAGCAGAAAACCCAGCTAAGACAACCCTAACTTCTAAACTATAGAATCCTGCGATGGTAAATTTGCATTGTTTTAAGATGTTAAGTTTGTGGTGATTTGCTAAGACAACAATCAAAAACTAATAAACAGAGCTATGATAGAACTGGGATGACTTGCCCTCTCTTTCCAAATGAGGGCAGCAGAGATGAGTTGACAGCTATACAGTTCCAAGATAGGGTAATGTGCCCAGCCAAGGTCAGCAGCTCCAAGACCCAGCCACCACCTCATGTGCAGGAACAATACACAATTGTATATGCCTCTGATGTTTTGTTAAAGTTGGTTGTATACCACTGCGGCAATGGATATCTGATACAGAGGCTGAGGGACAGCTGGGTGGATGTCATGCTTTTTTCATGAAATATTTTCTTAAAATGGTGAGAACAATCTGATTAGTTATATGAGATTTCAAGCGTGGAGCAAGATTCTAAGGTGGGTTCTGGCAGAAATATTTACTCTATGAAGGAAAGCAGATTGGAGAGTTGGATTATTTGTGCACTATTGATGACATCTATATGAGAATACTTTGCATTTAAGGGGAAATAGAGTTTATTAGAACTTCACTTTCATTACAGGCTTTTTATGTGTGACCTAGTCAGTCTGATTGATCTTTTGGAAGGCTTGAATCCATTAAAAGAAAATAAATATCAGCCACATTTCTTTCCCAAACTAGTTAGTAAACAAAAAATCCAAATGAAGCACTGTAATACTTAGACTTAAATGAGAGAGAAACTCCACCGTGTTAAATAAAGCATAAAATGGATATTTCCACTAAGGCTATCTTAACTGAAGCAGCTATTTTTTTTTAAAAAACAAAATTAATGTAATTCTGTCTTAATTTAGTTTTGTTTTATCAAGTCAGCAGAGTTAATTCTATGTCAATAAAAAAAGAAACTCAAGCTGTGCAAATCATTTTACACTCTATGTGAATTTCTGGAGGAAATACTGAAAACATATTTAAATTGCACCACAGGAACTATGAGTACATTTAATTTTACATTAAAAAAAGTGTCATTTGTGTTTCTTGGAGAATAAAACAGATCCAGACAAAACAAACCATTCCATAATTCAGTGTTTGGGACACGGTGGGCTACCAATTGAAGAAATTCTCTCCCAGGCCAAAAACAAACACTGCCTAAAATAGTGTTCTTCCAATCAATACCAGACTCAGCAAGGCTGGGGTTTGAGGCGGCCAGTTTTCTCTTTAGCACTTTAAGATAAGTATCCAGGCTGTTTTATGAATGAAGGAGATGTGGTTTCTGGCAGAGTAATAGCATGGAAATTATTATGCACAACTCACGGTGTTAGTTTTGACTCCTGGAAAGAGGTTATCTAGTCTAAGCTTGTCCCTGTGGGTAAATAATAACTGGTTAAAGAGAGCTAATTAAACCAGTTATGTGATCTGTATACAGCTCACCTTCAGATCTTTAATAGTGTCAAGAAAGAAGAAAAAGTAACTGAAGTTTATATACTGTGTGCTTTAAGAAGATGAAATGAAAGACAGTCATTCGCTTTCCAGATTGCTTTACTTGATTATCATGTATCCTAGAGTGTATGTATGAAGAGATTGTGTAGTGTGAGATCCGAAGTCTGTTTGATCTATCCATGGTAGTCCAATTTTCCTGTATTTTGAGAAGGGGAAGAATTGACCTGAGGCTTTCCAGGAGAGGTAGCTTTATTGTTTTCTCCAAGATGGGAAATAGAATTGGTATTAAAACATCAATTCTGCCAACAGGATAAGAATGGAACCTTGGTTATCTAGACATGCAGGAGAATTCATAAACAGCTGATACTTCAGAACATGTATTACCTGACTATGGGGAAGGAAAAAAATCATCCAAATGCTACTTCCCTGTGGTGTTTCTGTGTGTGGCATCTATTCCTAAAGCTACAAAGATCTTGTCATCTGACAGAATCTCTCTGAATACTTTAAAGTAGTTTTCTCCAAAAGTACATGATTTATTTATTTCAAATGAGGATTAGATGGTATGCTTCTGACACTATCATCTTCATTTTGAGTTTATTCATTCATTCACTCCATTCATTAGACATTTATTAAGGCCTTGCTGTATCTACCACAAAGGATGTCTGCAGCAAACCATTTTCAACACCCGCCCCCCACACTATGTATTTCAACATCATGTTCTGTACTAATGATGAAGTGAAACAAACCTACACCTATAACTGAAACTTACACTTACCAACTAATGTTGAAATGCAGGAAGCTTAGTACTACAGGGATTGAAGGCACAAACTGTGCCTGAAGTGTGTTCAGATATTCCTAATTGCTATGAACTTCCTCTTAAAATGAGCACAGGTAACTGAGTGCACATATATTGTGGGCCAACTATACAACTGAGGTTTCTCCAGATTAACTTCCATGTAGAGAATAAGGCTTATTAGAAGACAAAAAAAATTACTAATTTTAAGTGTACATGTATAGACATACTCATGTATATCTGGAATATTATACGTGTGTGTGTGTGTGTGTGTGTGCATGCTGATATACCTACGTCTATGATCTATCTAGTTAAATTTCAACATTAACTGCAACATTATTTTCTAGGACTTGAAAGATTTTGGGGGGAGGAAGGTATATTTTGCTGACATTGTTTAAAATTGCTGGAGTACAGTGATAATAAGAAACAGAACATTTTTCTTTCCTTTTTCCATTGAAGCAAAATATACATTACATAAAATGTACCATCTTAACCATTTTCATGTAGAGTTCAGTGGGATTAAATACATTGACACTGCTGTGCAACCATGGCCATTATTCATCTTTACAACATTTTTATCGTCTAAAATGGCAGCTCTGAACCCATTAAGGAACAACTTTCCAATCTTTCTTCCCTTCAGCTCCTGGCAGTCTCCATTCTACTGTCTGTCTCTGAATTAGAATAGCTCAGGTACCTCATAGAGCATAACCATGTAGTATTCCTCCTTTCCTGTCTGGCATATTTCACTTCGCATAATGTCTTCAAGTTTTATCCATGTTGTACATGCATGTATCAGGATTTCATTCCTTTTTAAGGCTGAATGATATTCCATTGTATGTAAAAAATCAACATTTTGTTTTTGTATTTATCTGTTGCTCAACATTTGGGTTGTTGCCACCTTTCCAATAATGTAAAAAAATACTGCTTATGAATTGTAAAAATATGTTCAAGGCTGTAAAGCAGTCCAGTTTTAGTTGGTTTTGTTAACTTTAAATCTCCACAGTGTTCCCCCTTACCTGTGGTAGGGAGGAGATTCAAATTTTTGTATCAACTCAATGGCACATGTCATAGCTAAGTCTCCATTTCTTCACCACTAGAAGGTTGTTTGATGAAATCTTATGTACTGTTCACTCCATCTTTTGGTTTTAAGAGTGTGGGCAATGATAACACAACTCTGTTTGGAAAGTACTTATGCCATTAAGCATCTCAATCTTCACAATAATGCTGTGAGGTTAGTTTTATGGTCATTCCCGTCCTATGAGGATAATAATCCTTTTTTTGTTTGTTTGTTTATTGCTGTCTCCCAAGACTCCAGAATACTGTCTGGATCATAAAAGGCTCACAATAAGTATTTGTTAAGTGAATGAATTTTCAGATGATATGAACAGAGTTTAGAGATGCTGAATTACTTATTTTGAATCCTTTACCCAGTAAATCATGTCTCTTCTGGAACTTAGCTTCCAATTTCAATTTGTATGCAATTTTCACTCTCTCATTTTGACAGATTGTACTTGCAGCTGTAGGAGCAAATATTTATTAGGAATGTGCCTTGCTGAGAACTTTCACTTTCATTATTTCATTAATTTTAAAATGCACCCTGAGTATATAAAATTTTTCTCATTTTATGGACAAGGAAACTGAGCTCAGAGAGTTGATGAAGTGATTAGTCCAAATAGGTCTGGGACAAAGCTGAGATTTAGACCCCAAGCTTCTAACTCCGAAGGGACGTCCTATAAATAATTAGAATGAACAGACTCTGCCACTTGAAAATTTGAACTTAGCCTCAAGAGAATTGCAGAATAATTTTAGCAAAGTTATGGGAACAGTAGAATAAGCAAGATTAAGGCAGGAAATGAATGGGTCTGTTCAGAAGGGGTTTCTTGGGAATAGAGAAGTACCCGGAGCTGCTGGAAAAAGTTCAGGCCTGATGGAGTAGGTATTGAGAGATGGAGGTCAGCGTGGAAGGTTTCTAACTATTTGAGGACACATTTGAAGTTGCTGTTATGGTCTTCTATCTGTTACTTAGATTTACACAACAAGGCATTCAATTCCATGAATGCACCAAGACATAATCAGTCTCTGGAAAGTTGATTCAAACTAACACAATCATGAGAGAATGACTCATAAATCAGAGTTATTTTACAGTAGTAAATTCACTTTACCTGAGAACTGGTGGGGCTTGGTGGGTGATGAAAGTACAGTGGAGATGGTGGCGGGGGGGGGGGGGGGCTGACAAGCCTCCGTGCTAGATGTTATTTTAGCTTAGGAGAAAAAGCAAATGATTTCTTCTCACATTAAATCTCATCAGAGAGAACTGACACCCTTTCTTGCCAAATTAAGTCAATGAAATGCTGTTCTAAACTCTAGAACTATCCAAGGACCTAAAGCCCATCGTTTAAAAATATCTCCTATAACTGCTACAGGAAAGACTCATTCATTCTTACCCTGTTCTAGTGTCCTTTTTTTTTTTTTTTTTGAATTTGACATTTGATCCTTTTTTTCCTTCATGCCATAATCTCAAAGCTTATAGTTGCAAAGCCTTTGCAGAACACTGGGTTGGGAGTTGAGGCCCATATTCAAATATCAGTTTTGTCAATGATTAGACAGAGGACTTGAGCAAGTCACTTTCATAGAAAAGCCTAAATTTCCTCATTCTTATACAGAAGTGTTGGAGAAGATAATAATAGAGATCCTGTTCTAAAGGGCTATGATATATTTAAAACTGCTCATGACACATACTTATTTTTAAAGTGAGTTTTCTATAGTGGATCTGTACTGTGTTTTTGACTTCTCAAGTTCCATTCACCACGTCAGTTGGTTTAGTTGGAGGAAGACATGTGGCCGAAGGGAGTTCCTTATGTAGGTTTTCAATAAGTCACTGTTAGGGACTGAATTTTTGTGTCCCACATCACTCAAATTTCTATCTTGAAATTCTAACTCCCAAAGTTATGGTACTAGGAGGTGAGGCCTTGAGGAGATGGTTAGGTCATGATAGTGGAGTCTTCATGAAGGAGATTAGTGCCTTTACTAAAAATCTTCAGAGAGCTACCTTGTCCTTTCCACTATGTGGAGACCCAGGGAGGATATGGTCAAGTGTGAACTAGGAAGTTGGCTCTCAACAGACACTGCCAATGCCTTGATTTGACATGCAGCCTCCAGAACTATGAGAAATAAATATTGTTCAAGCCACCAAGTCTATGGTATTTTTGTTATAGCTGCTCAACAGACTAAGATAGTCCTCTTATTTCAACCCAGTCAATCACCTATCTCTGCTTTTTCTGCTTCTTGGTGGTTAAGTTAAGGAGACTCTGAGGTTCTGGCTGGCATCCATATCCCACAACCCTACGTGTTTACATTTGATGCTCGGTTATGTCAGATGTCACCCTTCCCTCTGTTCCACAGTGTCCTCAGCCTGGTGGACATCTCTGTTCTTTTTCTCCTCCTGTTTTCATGGTCCTTGCTAGTTACATTTTTTGAAATGTCTTTACTGTCATTTTAATGGGGTTTCAGGAAATAATGGAGATAAACACATGTATTCAATTTGCTGGGTTTAACCAGAGAAATCACCTCTGTAATATTTGATTAAAGGGATGAAATGGAAAATGTCGGGGAAAATTATTTTGGCAGTCAGGTGTGAATAATGGAGCGGAATAGGTCAGGAACCAGAGCCAAGGAATCAAACAAGGCTCTTTCCATAAGTATAGTGTAAAGCAATGAAATAGGGGTTTCCTGATGAGAACAGCTTGAATCAGAAAGTTATATTTGGAGAAAGAATAAAGTAGGGTTTAATAAATTTTAAGGTGCTGAATAACCACGGTCAAATGGGAGAGAAATTGAAGTAAACGCCATGATTTAAAACTGTTTGAGTGCTGTTGATTGGAGTCAGGGAGATTGTGTTAGTGTTAAAATGAAGCCAAGCTTACATGAATTGTTGAAAAGTTTAACACTGAAAGGAAAAAGCATCAGGGCGGAAATTAAAGGCACAAGAATTCAGACAAGGATTTCAGTTTTATTTGGAGATGGGTGAGACCTGACCTGAGCATTAAGCCAGGGAAGAGATCCAAGATTTTAGTATGTGGGAGGACTTAGGTATCTGGTATGAGGACTTATGGTTTGGCAACCCAGAGCTCTTCCCAAAGTGTGTACTTTGGTGGTGTTGTAAAGGCTGGTTTACCTACAGGACACTTTATTTGATGGTTGTGTGCCAGTAATGGCCTTGATGCAAAAGCTTTTGCAAACACTTGGAATCATCCTATTTCTTCCTAGCCAGTCATTTTTGGGTTTGCCAATGAGTACCTACTGTTAAAATGATCAGAGCTACAAAATCAGTTGCTTATAACTAGTCCCATATTATCTAACCTATATTTCTGGCACATTTCTGTTCCTTTGTATAGAGCTTGGAGAGGACATTACTGATTTTTCCTTAATTCCTGATAAATCCAATTTCAGGTCCATGTAGTATGTACCATCTACTAACTCATCCCTGAACACATTGGTTCTAGGATCATAAGCTCCAGCTGTGTGCCAGATCTCACTCTCCTGCCTTCTGAGTAGTTGACTGTTGGCTCTCACAATCCTCACTAAGAGTTTATGGTTTGGGATCTGCATAATATTTGACCCTTCATTTTGTGTTTAGTTATTTTGTTTATATCTCAGATCTTGCTTTATCATTTTACAAACCACTTGAAAACTGTCATAAGCTTACAGCATTTGATGTGGTTACAGTTACACTCTGGCTGTTTTCAGCTTTTGGGATTAATCTTTTGCCTATTTCCTGATGCCTGTGAAAGAATAGCTTTCTCTACACGTCAACATATTCTAACTTTAGAGGTGGATTCCTTCCTTCCTCCATTTCTTCCTTCCTTCCTTCCTTCTCTCCTTCCTTCCTTCCTTCCTTACTCATGGCTGTGTCTCAGATGTTACAGAGGGAGCAGGGTGTTTTTGGTAGTGTCATTCTTTCAATTTTAGGATTTTTCACACTTTACAGAATCCTGTTTTCTTGGTTGCTATGTGTATATTCACAAGGGCAATGTGTAAGCATGGTCAGAAAATCGCCATAAAAATTAATAAATTAAAACTTATGAGGAGAGGGGTGCTGAGAGGGGAGAGGGAACTGAGTCTAGGTGGCTCAGTTCATTAAGTGACCAACTCTTGATTTTGGCTAAGATCATGGTCTCATAGTTTGTGAGATTGAGGCCCACTTTGAGGTCCTTGCGGACAGGGCAGAGCCTGCTTGGGATTCTCTCTCTCTGCCCTTCCCCTGCTCACTCTCTCCCTCTCTCTCTCTCTCTCAAAATAAATAAATAAACTAATAAAAGAAAAAGAAAAAAACTTCTGACGGGAAATTTGGGGAAACTGGGGACATACAAAAAGAAAGTTACTTATTGTGTAAATTCTTTTAAGAATGAAGAAATACTGGGGCGCCTGGGTGGCTTAGTCGGTTAAGCGTCCGACTTTCGCTTGGGNAGGTGTTTATGGCACTGATGGACAAAATATTTATAGTTTAGGATGAAGTAGTTGGGAAGAAGGGCAGAAATGAAAATATATTTCAGCAAAGGAACTGAATAGGGACAATAAATAAATAAAATACCAGAGACTGTGTGTTGTGGTTTGAACCAAATAGATTATTAATATAGATAAGAGACAAAGAAGTAGCTGAGTCAAGGTACGATAGAATATGGTGAAGTAGCAGCATATTGATTCATATACTATTACTGCTCTTTTTTTTCTTAGAATTTTTAAGAAGTGAATTTGTTTTTATTGATGGATAGTTACTGTTGGAGAATATTGAACTCTAGAGTCTTTACATAAAGAATAGAAAAAGGAGGTATTAATACAGCTTATGAGTTTGAGGGAGGTCTGCGTATGATGTGTCTGGGAGTAAACCGATATATTTCTGGAACATGTTTTAAATGTGTGTAGTTAAAGGAATTTCAAAGTAGGACAAAATGACCAGACCCTCAGGAATTCATTCTTTTCCAAGTTTTCTATCAGTAAAGGAGTATTGAACTATGCATTTTTGAATGGGCATGATGTGTTGAGAAACGGTACCTATCAAGCAAGAAAGATTATAAAGTAATAATTTATTTTTCTCCTCTTTATGTTAAGTCTATGGACATATAAGATAGCAGTGGGAAGTTTCTAATGACCATGAGGGAAAGTGAATAATGATGTTAAGTTAAAGTGCTATAGTTGACGACACTTTTAGTTAGTCTGCCTATCCTTAGCTTGGAAAAGTCTCCTAAATAATAAAAATAAGTCTTCAGACCCCCATGCTTTGCTTTGAGCCTTTTGGGTGTCTGAGAAGCTAAGCTTAGATTCAGAGATGTTCCATATTGCACTGGATGGGAAAGGTTCTTTGAAAATGATACAGAATTTAAAGGTAAAAATGAAGAATCCCTTCTCCTTCTACATTTCTGATCATAAGGAGCTAGAGTTTTTACATGAATTTTTTTTTTCAAACAGAATCTTGGAAGAAATCCAAGTTGTTGGCTGTATTGTTACAAAGGCCCAGTAGGTTTTATTGTTTTCCTCTTAATCTAATTTCAAGAGTATATGTATTTTGACAAGGTTTTTGGATTCCCTCATTATTCTTGTGAGGTTCATTTCTATAAAGTATACTATCAGTTAAGCTAGAAGTACCAAGGAAAAAAAAGTGAAAAAATATTATTTTTGCCCGATAGTAAAATGCCTCTGTTGGATATATTGAGTTAAAAAAAAAAAATAGGAAAGCCAGTGAGTGATTCAGAAATGAGATACATATCGAGAAATCAAGGGAAAGAAGCTATCCCATGTAATTTAAAAGGAAATCAGGTTGTCAGATAAAAGCAAGTGTTCAGGAAAGAGGTGATTAGAAAAACTTTTGCTGTAAGGAGATCGTTGAAATACCTTATTTTAGTTCAGCCATGATACAATGAGTATCATGTATATGTACATACATTTATTAAATAATGGACAAAAGAGGGTTTATTATTGCCTGAGACAGATCATAACAATATATGATCCTTTCAAGTGACAAATTATTTAAACTAGCAGACGAATGAAAGAAATACGGAAATATCAGGCTTATTATAAGTGCTTAAAAAGAAAAAACATAATAATTATAAGTGATGATCTTTCAGGATTGAAGAATGTCATGGTACTCCTTAGCTAAATTTTAGTAGTGGGAGCCATTAGCACAATTGGGTATAACTTTCCACTTTTGAGACTAAGGCTATAGATTTCATTTCTCACCTCGACCAGATAGCTACAACATATGGACTACTTGGTAAAGAGTTTTGTAGCATGGTTCGGTACTATAGCCAGATGTGAGCTTTGGGTAGCCAAGATGTGACTATCCTTGTGCATACAACTCAGAATATCTGCCTTTATGATACATCTTGGCACAAGTGAAGCTGTAGGGTGTAGACAATGACTTTGCCATAAATTTAAGTGTGTAGGGTCCTGTCTTTGGATAGTGATGCAGATAAAATCCCCTTCCATTCTGTATATTGTTTTGTTAAGAAACACCTTTCTACATAGTATATATAACTTGTAACAGAAATAGACTGTGCTAACCCTTGGTTAGACCCCATTCTGTAAGAGGTGCTGCTGGCTTATCCATTTAGTCTGTCATCTCTATCCATCAACTGGAGTTCATGTTATCTACCTATTTCCATCTCTCATCAACTTTGGACTTGATAATACTCACTACACTTCAGTAGGAATTGAAGGATATAAAAGCTTTCTGTTCATTCAATGTAAGCATGTATCAAGGTGTTCTTGTTTTTTTTTTTTTATCATACCAGAGAGTTTTCAGACATTGAAATGTCTAGTGCTAAACACAATTTTCAACACCTGCATTTTGACTGTTCCAGCTATTATATAGATGTGTACCTGTAGAATTTAAGATGATTCCATCTTTAACATACTTCTGAAAATACCTGCTCCTCTTGCTAATGTCTTTATGTAGAGTTGCACTGTTTGTGTGGCTTCTCAGTCCTTTCAACTGCTTGAAACTTGAGAACATCTGTATTGCTGCTCTCTGATTGAGATGGGAAATAACTTTGGTGAGCTTAAAGTTTACCTAAGAAAAGACCCTAAGAGTGACATAAGAATTATGGTAGTGTGAGTTGGTTCCATTTTCTGTCCTGTGTGATGTACAACTAATCAGACATCCATAATGGCAACAACAATGAAAGCCTCTGCAGAGCATACCGGGACACCTGCGGGAATCATTCACCTGTGCACCTGAAAGTGGGCAGATTGATCATAAAGGAGGCAGAGGAGCAATAGAAGTAGTGGTGGGGCTGGTGGTGGCAGCAGAGTTGGTGATACAGAATTTAAAATAGCTTTCATGAAGACATTCAACTAGCCATAAGAAAACTCAAATATAATGATCTTAGGAATAAAATGAATAAAGAGAAGGAGTACTTTATCAGAGAAATTGAAATTCTGTCAAAGAGCCAAACAAATGCTGGAGATGAAGAAGTCAGTGAAATGAAGAATGAATTAGAATGCAGTGGAAATAAAACAGATCATATGGAAGAGAGAATTAGTGACCTCACGGATAGAAATAAAGAAATGATTCAGGTGGAAGAGGAGAGAGAACTAATATGTTTTAAAAGTGAAGAAACCCTGGGACTCCTAGGTGGCTCAGTTGATTAGTGTCCAACTTCAGCTTGGGTCATGATCTCATGGTCTGTGAGTTCAAGCCCGACATCAGGCTTTGTGCTGACAGCTCAGAGACTGGATCCCGTTTCAGTTTCTGTCTCCCTCTCTCTCTGCTCCTCCCCAACTCACACTCTGTCTCTCTCTCTCTCTTAAAAATAAATAACATTAAAAAATAAAAGTGAAGAAACCCTACAAGAACTACATGACTCCATTAGAAAAGCCAACATGAGAATATTAGGTAACCCAGAAGGAGGGGAGAGGAAAGCATATTTAAAGAAATAATAGCTAAGAACTTCCCAAACTTAGGGAAGGAACTGGATACCCAAGAACATTAAGCTTAAAGAACACTTATTATCTCCATGCAAAAAGATCTTCTCTAAGACAAATTAAAACTGTCAAAAGTCAATAATAGAAAACTTTAAGAGGATCCAGGGAGAAAAAGGACTGTAACCTACAAAGGAATCAATAAGAAGAAGAAAGTGAAAAGATCTATAATCTGTGGAAATTGCATAACAAACTTCTAAACAACCATTGAGTCAAAGAAGAAATCAAAAGAATAAAAAAATTATCTCCAAGCAAATGAAAATGAAAACACAACATATCAAAGACCATAGGAAGCAGCAGAATACTTTTGAAAGAAAAGTTTATAGCAATAAATACATATTTTAAGAAATTAGATCTCAAATATACAACCTAACTTTCTAATTGAAGGAACTAGGAAAAGAATAAAATGAACCCAAAATTAGAAGAAGGAAGGAAATAATAAAGACCAGAGCTGCAATAAATGAAATAGAGATGACAGAAACAACAGAAAGGATCAACAAAACTAAGACATGATTCTTTGAAATAATAAACAAAATTGAAAAATCTTAATTTAGGCTAAGAATACAGAGACTCAGAAGAACTACTATGAACAATTATATGCCAAAAATTATAGGGATACATTTCTAGAAACATACAAACTACCAAGACTGAATAAGAAAAAGAAAATATGAACAGACCAATAATGAGTAGAGATCAAATCAATAAATTTAAACAACTCCTAACATAGAAAACTACAGGACCAGATGGCTTCACTGGAAAATTCTAGCAAACATTTAAACAAGAATTAACATCAATATTCCTTACACTCTTCTAAAATATCAAGAAAGAGGGAACGTTTCCAAACTAATTCTATGAGGCCAGTATTACTTTGATATCAAAGCCAAATAAGGATACCACAAGGAAAGTATAGGCCTACATCCATGATGGATATAGATTCAAAACTCCTCTACAAAATGTTAGCAAACTGAATTTAAGGACATATTAAAAGGATTATAAAGGATTATGCACCATGACCAAGTGGAATTCATCCCTGGGATGTAAGGATAGTTTATTTAATACGTGAAAATCAATAAATGTTATAAATCACAGAAGTAAAATGAAAGATAAAAATCATATCTCAATAAATGCAGGAAAAGCATTTGGAAAAATACAACATCCTTTCCCGACAAAAACCCTTAACAGACTGATTATAAAAGGAACATATGTCAACATATACCACAAGACTCCTAAAAGAAAACATCCAGAAGAAGCTCATCAATTTTGGTCTTGGCAATGATTTTATTTTACAATTTTAATTTGTAACAAGTAGTAAATAAGCCATAGAGACTTAATGTATAATATAATGAATATAGATAGTAATATTGTGCTATAATTATGTAATGTTATAAATGATGCAAAATGCACAAACAAGCAAAAAATTAAAAAGGGACTATATCAACTCAAAAGCTTCTTCACTGCAAAAGAAACAAATAACAAAATGAAAAGACAACGTACAGAATGGGAGAAAATTTTTGCAGACCATGTATTTGATAATGGGCTAATATCCAAACTATATAAACAATTCAGTCAACTCAATAAGAAAAAAACCAATTCAGTTAAAACTGGGTGGAAGATAATAGACATTTCTCCAAAAAGGATGTGAAAAATGTCCAACACCAAATGAAAAGATGTTCCTTACTAATCATCATGAAAATGCACATTAAAATCACAATGAGCTATTACCTTACACCTGTTAGAATGGCTGGTATCAAGATAAGATGGAAGAGGTGCTGGTATGAATGTGGTGAAAAGGCAGCACATACACACTGTTGGTGGGAATGTAAATTAGTTCATTCACTAGGGAAAACAATATGGAGATTCCTCAAAAAATTAAAAATAGAGGATCCAGCAATTGCACCTCAGGTTAATGAAAGTAAATGAAAACAAAATTTGATGGGATATATGCGCTCTCATGCTTATTGTAGCATTACTCATAATAGGCAAGACAGGGAAACCACCGAAATATCTATCATCATATGAATGGATAAATAAGATGTGGGATATATATACGATGAAATATTATTCAGCCACAAGAAAGGAAGATATCCTTCCATTTGCAATTGCAAGGATGGGTCTTGAGCACATTATCCTAAATGAGGTAAGTCAGACAGAGAAAGATAAACACCATATGATATCACATGTGGAATCTAAAAAAGTTAAACCTGTAAAAAAACCAGTAAAATAGTGGTTTCCATGGGATAGGAAAGGAGTTTCCTGGTTGGTGTTTAATGGTACAAACTTACAACAAGTAGTGAATAAGCCATAGAGATCTAATTCACAGTATAATGAGTATAAACAATAATATCTTATTTAGGTAATATGATAAATATCACTACATTGGCAATCATATTACAATATATAAACTTATCAAGATAACATGCATACACCTTAAATTTATGCAGTGTTACCATTCAGATTTATTCAACAAAAGATGAAGTAACAAAAAAAGGGAAAAAAAAAACCTAATTTGAACAACATGAAGAACCCTATAGCACCTATTTTACCTTGCCCTTTGTCTTTCTTACAATCATCCACCCTTTCTCTCCTGGAAGAGCATATGCTCTCAGCCAGGAGCTCTTGGTGTTTATTTAATAATCCCAACCAAGGGGCACCTGGGTGGCTTAGTCGGTTAAGCGTCCGACTTTCGCTTAGGTCATGATCTCGCGGTGGGTGGGTTCAAGCCCCGCGTTCGGCTCTGTGCTGACTGCCAGCTCAGAGCCTGGAGCCTGTTTCAGTCTGTGCCTCCCTCTCTCTCTCTGACCCGCCCCTGCTCACGCGGTCTCTCTCTCTCGCCTAGAAATAAATAAAACATTAAAATAATAATAATAATAATCCCAACCAAGGGGCCCCTGGGTGGCTTAGTCGGTTAAGCGTCCGACTTTCGCTTAGGTCATGATCTCGCGGTGGGTGGGTTCAAGCCCCGCGTTCGGCTCTGTGCTGACTGCCAGCTCAGAGCCTGGAGCCTGTTTCAGTCTGTGCCTCCCTCTCTCTCTCTGACCCGCCCCTGCTCACGCGGTCTCTCTCTCTCTCCTAGAAATAAATAAAACATTAAAATAATAATAATAATAATAATCCCAACCAAGTATTCATCCAGTAACCTTTGTCTTTTCAGGTAAAAGCCTTGTGCAGAGCCTGTGACAATGCCTCTGTATTTCTGGGGGTGGGGGTAACGAGAGAGAAGTAGGGAAACCACCATCTCTTGTATATTTTATGGCTTATATGTTTGATTTCCTATAGCTCTCTCCATGGCCCTATGAAATAGACATTTGTTACTGGTGATATTTTACTTGATAAAGAAACTAAAACTCAGAGACTCATGTAAATTTGTAGGAAATGAAAGCAAGAAATTTAACATCATTTTCTCCTTCCATGCTATCCCTATATACCATCTTACAAAAAGTTGGTTTTCCAGGAAGACTTCTTTGTGACTTTATTATTTATTTTGTCTGTAGGGAATTATTTTATTACTATTATTATTTTAATCTCCAAGCATAGTTTTATTTTTTCATTTTTATTTATTGTCAAGTTACCTAACATACAGTGTATACAGTGTGCTCTTGATTTTTGGGGGTAGATTCCCATGAGTCATCACTTATACAACACCCAGTGCCCATCCCAACAAGTGTCTCCATCAATGCCCATCTCTATTTCCCTCTCTCTGCCACCTCCCTGCCTCCATCAACCCTCAGTTCCAGTTCTGGGTATTTAAGAATCTCTTATGGTTTGCCTCCCTCTCTGTTTGAAACTATTTCTCCCCTTCCCTTTCCCCATGGTCTTCTGTTAAATTTCTCAAGTTTCATATATGAGTGAAAATATATATCTGTCTTTGTTTCTTTAATGTTTCATTTATTTCTGAGAGAGAGAGAGACAGACAGACAGCGTGAGCAGGGGAGGGTCAGAGAGAGAGGGAGACAAGAGAGGGAGACACAGAACCTGAAACAAGCTCCAGGCTCTGAGCTAGCTGTCAGCACAGAACCCGACTCAGGCCTCGAACCCACAATGGTGAGATCATGACCTAAGCCGAAATCAGGCACTTAACCGACTGAGTCACCCACACGCCCCGATACCTGCCTTTAAATAGGACATCTGCCAGCAACACTGCTAAGAAAGCGTAATCATTTTAAGAAGGGAGGAGAGGATGAGTCCCCAAGCCACTGCCCAGAATCTTCTATTAGGGATCATGCAGGGCTGAAAAGATGAGGGCTGCAGTGATACCTCTGCAGGAATTATAACATTTTCAAGTGTTAATTTACCTCAGTGATCTGAAGCCCTGAGTTATTGCTTGGCACAACTGAAATTGTCAAGTGTTTGAAATAACACTGCCATAAATTTAAGAGTATAAGGTCCTATCTTTGGATGGTAATACAGGTAAGATCCTATTGCCATGGTCTATTATATAGGTTGTTGGGAAATACTTTCTAAACGTAATTTTCTGTTTGTCTATCAGCAGCAACAGAAAAACATAAATTTCCCTAGGTTTCCAACAGGGATATGTGTAAGGGAAAAGTAAAAGGGGTATGGAAAGAAGGTATATATATATACATACACACACTGACACACACACATACCTATAGCAAATAAATGCTGAACAAATAAATAAGGCCTAGCATATAAACAATGATAACAATGTCTCAGACTTAGGGTATCCACTTGGATATGTTCCAGCATTTTAAATTGGAAATATTACTGACTCTGTACTTTGTCCTCCATTGTGTGTTACGATGCCAGTTGGGACATAAAAGCAGAACTTTTCAGTGAGACTGAAGTCAATGCAGGACAGCTTCCCCTGGTGCAGGGACAGATCATATACAATTACTCTAGAGAGTGGCCTGTTTAAAGGTATGGTGCTCATTCATCTCAGGAATCTGAAAGCCAGGAGAACTTAATACTTTTTGTCACACTGTTTGATTTTTTAATTTTGTAGTCTTCTAGCCACTGAATGTGTCCCTTTCAATTTCAAAACTTAAATCCTAATGCTCAATGTGATGGTTTGGGGAGGCGGGGCTTTTGGGGGGTCGTAGTGCTACCAGAGAGTAGCTCTACTCTCGTGAATGCTATTAGTGACCTTGTGAGGACACAGCAAACAGATGGCCATCTATGAACCAGGAGCAGGCTGTCACCGGACAGTGAATCTCCTGGTGCCTTGATCTTTAACTTTCTAACATCTGGGACTGTGAGAAATAAATTTCTGTTATTGATAAGCCACCCAGTCTATGGTAGTTTGCTATAGCAGCCCAAATAGATAAAGATAGGAGCTACAGGCTTATATCAACTGTGTGAGCTTCATCTCCAAATAAGAGGAAGTGATTGTGATAGATAAACACTCATATTTGAGTGCCACAGTGGCACATGGGTCACATGGAGACATTAGTCATAATTAATAATTATCTTTCACTCCTTGTGTTGTGTTACAGTTCTTACCTCCTTCCTTGTCTCTTATCTGATATCGTCAGCTATTGTCATCTAAATGAACAGATTGTTCAGAGAATACAAATAAACTCCAGACAACTGTCCCAGCCATGCACCCACACATTGTCAGCAATGTTATCAGCATCAGCAAAGAGAGAATGGCATTTAAATCAAATTGATTTTTTGAAATCATGAGTTATTCATTGGAAAATGGGGAGTGAAGATAACTACAATTTTTTTAAATCTTTTATTAAGGTAGATAGCATCATTCTTTTTTAGAAATGGTTTGTTTGAAGATAACCTGGTAATGGCTTAGAAACTCTTTTGGTTAGGCAAACTGGTGGTATAATCTTTTCTGTTATCTTAGTAAAAGTAATTATTTGCTAAAAAGACATGACCACTTCTCTCCTTCTTTACTAGTCTTTTTCCTTACACTTATATAACTTAATGCTTTTCAAAATACTTCCACTATGCTATTTTATTTGATCTGAAGAGATGTTTTCCAGCTCTCAAAAGAACAGCAGTAACAATAAAATCTTTCACAGTAAAAAAGGTAAATAAAACAGGCCTGGAAATGAAAAACACAACTAAATGTAGCTGAAACTGTTGAGAAATAAGCACTGTCCATCCAGCGTGATAGGGTGCTTCTTTAATTCAGGGCTGCAGTAATTTACCAATAGTTCTGTCTTAGGCACTGTTTACATACCGAATGTGGGTTTTAAGTCATTTCATAATGAAAATAACCCTGGACAGAGTCATTATCTTTATTTTACAGATGAAGAGACTGAGGCACAGAGATTTTCAGTAATTTGTTCAAGTTTTATAGCTAGTAGAGCTAGGATTCAAACCCAAAGAATCTGTCACTCAAGTCTGCATTTTTATGGATAGCTTATCAACAGAACTTGGCTTGGAGTAGAGGAAGAATTTATCTTTGAAAAACTCAACTCAAATACTGAAAATATACTTGTTCTCATCTAACTTTAATNTGAGCAACACTGTTGAATGTTAATGAGTGTATATTTTATTCAACCTCAGCCAGTCATTTGGGGGTAATTAGTCTAAGTTTTACACATCCAGCCTCTCTTTTAATGAGTAAACTTTCAGCAAAGCATGCTTCCACCACTGAGTATTTGTTCATAGTGGCAAATGAGCAGCATATATTTTGGTTCCTGTTTTGCTGTCCTTGTTACTGGCTTCAGTAAGGAGGAATGGCAGAATTGTTAATCAGAGTATAATGATTCATTTTAGCGAGGGACTGGGGGAACCCTGACACACACAGATACCTAAATGCATCAACAGAAGACAAACATAGCCTGTGATTTGCACAACCAACACGTAGGCGCTAGTCATTCTACTGCACAGGCAGCGGTATTCAAATAGAAAACTGTCGGCAGGCCATTTGCGCTTTCAGGAATGACCAGCATAATTATTAAGTATAACAACAATCAGGATGCTTTCCTTGTCTCTGTTAATTTTGCTTATCTTTTTCCTTTTTACCTTGCTTGAGGTTTTGGGGCATCCTTGAGTTTTGTCTCACAGCATATCTGGTCATAGATCCCTAAGATTCTGCAAGTTCCTGGGAAATTCTTAAAATGGGTTGTACACGTTTAAACGTGCTGAGTTCAGGAGTAATGACCTGCTTCAGAGTACAGTACTTGAGTGGCTTGGAATGCAGATTCACCAAGGGGGTGTGGCTTGGGCTTAGGAAGAGATGGCTAAGCCTTTGATTAAGCCTTCAGGAAAATTTACATTAGAGGGCTCAGCACCCCCCAACTCCTTTTGTGATATACAGTGTTTTGAGTCATGGTAGGTGTATTACAGTCCCCTAGAGATTAAGTACATACATAATACACATAAGTGTGTGCACATACACGCAGTCAGCTCTGCCTCCAATCCTTCCAATCTCAGCTGCTGTCTCGGTGGGCTGGGAACAGACTGTGAGGGAGGTGCTGGGCGGGGGCAGGGAAAGGCGGATCTGTCACGGTGTGGAACTTTTATGCTCTTGTTGTAATCCTTGCATGGGACATATAAAGGAATGCAATGTGTCAGGGGGAAAAAATTGCAAAAGCTTTGGAACCAGACAGCCAAAGGCTTCAGCCACAACTTAGCAATTTGCTCCTTGTCTATCCCTGGGCAAGTTTCTCTTCCTAGGTCTCACTTTACTCTTTTGTGAAATGGGAATGGTACCACATACCTTGCAATAGTGCTGTGGGATTTCATAAGATTCTGTATTTAAAGGGCTAAACT
The DNA here is from genome assembly GCF_008692635.1 of Crocuta crocuta. Taxonomy (NCBI): domain Eukaryota; kingdom Metazoa; phylum Chordata; class Mammalia; order Carnivora; family Hyaenidae; genus Crocuta; species Crocuta crocuta. The sequence goes on from NW_027551570.1 coordinate 44,295, forward strand.
AGAACTTGATAAATGGCAGTCATAACATTAATGAAAACAAATACTCGAATTTAAAAATTATTAAACTGTACCTATTTTAAAAGAATTTTTTAGTTTATTTATTTTGAGAGAGAGAGAGTCCCAAGGAGGCTCCATGCTGTCAGCACAGAGCCTGATATGGGGTTTGAACCCATGAGCTATGAGATCATGACCTGAACCAAAATCAAGATCAGATGCTTAACCAACTGAGCCACCCAAGCACCCCATAACTGTGTCTATTAAGCAATCAGTTTACCCAACTGACTGTTTACTCTGTCAACTGGGTAAGCTACTAACTATTTTGACAGAATTAACTGAATAATGTAGTGAAATTTTTTTTTAAATTGAGTTTAACAAAATTTAATTTTTTCCCACCACAGATGTAAATAATTTCACTGATGGTGGTTTTTATTTTTGTTTTTTGGGCTCCTTATGTATTTAGCCTTAGCACACAAGTACACATTTTCTGATAGTTACATAGCCACAGGAATATAGCAACATGCATGGTTTTGAAAACATTGGCAAAAAGGGTTTATTTATTCATAAATTTTATAATAAATATTATTTTATAATATTTTATAATTTATAATAGCCAAATTATGGAAGCAGCCCAAGTGTCCATCAATAGATGAATGATTAACAAAAATGATGTGGGAAACCTACACAATGGGATATTACTCGGCCATAAAAAAGAATGAAATCTTGCCATTTGCAACAACATGGATGGAGTTAGAAATTATAATGATAAGCAATTTAAGTCAGAGAAAAATACATACCATGTGATTTTACTCATGTGACATTTAAGAAAGAAACAAAAACAAATAAAGGAAATATAAGATAAGTCAAGAAACAGACTCTTAACTGATGGTTACCAGACGGGAAGATGGTGGGGGGATGGGTACAGTAGGTGATGGGGATTAAAGGGTATACTTATCACAATGAGCACTGAATAATGTATAGAATTTTTGAATCACTATATTGCACACATGGAATTAATATAATGCTGTATGTTAACTATGTTGAAATTAAAATTAAAACTTAATAAAATATTAAAAAATAAAGAACTAAGCATGGGGGTAGATTCTCAGCCTCCTCACCTTTTATCTTTCCCAAAGCAAACCAAGGTAGGAAAATGGGAAAACATTATAGAATGAAATGATTAGAAAAAGATAATGAGTGGATTTTCCCCCCTAGGATTATTTGAAAATATGAAATGTGCTTCTCATTTGTAGCATGCATGTGTTTTTTAATTACAAAATAAAGACAGAAGCATATGAAGCACTCAAAAGAGCTAGTTTATGAGTAATTCAAAAGGATCAGACTGCGATAGTCTATGTATTATATGTAATTCGCTACACGTATAATGACTGGGCTTCATGTCAGCCCATTAGGAAACATCTGCCTTCACAACTGCCACCATACTCAATTATGTTTGTGCCTCAGAGGACATCTTCAGTGCAGATAAATTATATATGTTTAGAGATTTTATGGATTAACTTAAAATGTGTCATATTTTTCAATTCTATGGGAACCACACTACTCAAGAATATTTGACTCAATTTCAGTTCATTATGATTATCTTGCTTTTGACTTTAAAGTTTCATCCATAAGGGGCGCCTGGGTGGCTTAGTGGGTTAAGCGTCTGACTTTCGCTTAGGTCATGATCTCGCGGTTCGTGGGTTCGAGCCCCGCATCGGGCTCTGTGCTGACAGCCAGCACAGAACCTGGAGCCTGCTTCAGTCTGTCACTCCCTCTCTCTCTGACCCTCCCCTGCTCACGCTGTCTCTCTCTCTCTCTCTCCTAGAAATAAATAAAACATTAAAAAAAAAATAAAGTTTCATCCATAAAAATATTCAAGATCATTTTTATCAGCGTATCCTAAAAATATTTATTTAAAAAATTAATATTCTGTCTCTAAATTAATTTTCATGGTATACTTTAATAGTTTCAACTAAACTATTAAGTTTTGAGAACTAAATTATTAGGTTTTTGAAAACCATATTAATCTGAAGTTTAGAGTTACTTATCATATTATCAAAACTTGTAAAATGCTTAGAAAAAGCATTTCCAGAAACTGCTATCACATTGAACCTGTGAGGGGCCACATTTACATTAAAACAGTGTTTTGTTTTGTGAACCAGGCAAAATATTTTCCTTTATTCTTGGTTCCAAGACTATACTAATAAATCTATAAGTTAAGGAGATTATTTTAACTTCACTACATTTGTAACTTTGTTACCATTGGTAGAAATCATACAGAAAGCAAATGGATTTATTAAAAGCACACACATGTGTGTATTATGGTATCATGTTATTTAATAGCAGCTAAAGTTATTTCAGATATGAAAGACAAAGTGTGTATCTTAGAGAATTTCCCAGATGGAAATTTTATGAAAAGATGCTAGAGAGAAGAAGACCTCCTGGTTCAGGCAGAGAGCATGAAATAATTGATGGGAATGAAGAGGAAGGAGGGGAGTTTTCTTGGGTTGGCCAAGGGTCTGAGGGAAAGAGCATGTGCATGGAGTTAAGTTGAACTAAGAAGAGCTGATTTTGAGAATGGGCTCTGTATCTCACTAGTTATATGGTTATGAGCAAGTAATTTAGTTTTACTCGCCCTCAGTTCATTTACAGTGAACAGAGAAGATTTGATCTAGTGATCTACAGTGTTTTGTCCTGAGCTCATTTGTCATGATATTATTCCAACATCCAAGGCTAGTCCATACTCTATACCACTGCTCCTATGGTTCTTTTAGGGTAAATCCTGGGATTGTTTTTCCCGAGACCCTTACCCTTCAATTGCAGTTTGCATGTTGCCAATTGAATTGACTCATACTACCACTGCTTTTCATAATTTTTGAAGTGGTGTTTTCAAGGACAATTTTGGTATTCAAATGACCTTGTTTCCCAGAGAATGTATTATTCAGACATTGCCATCATCAAAATTACAGTCATAGAATAATGGAGTATAAAGAGGCCTTATAGGAAACTGTTGTTTAAAGGGATTTACTTTTTTAAAATTTGGATCAACACTTCTCCAGTGTGAAAAAAGCTCCAAAATGGAAATAGCTGCACAATCACTTACTGAAAATGGAAGTGTCAATTTAGATACAATCTACTAATTAAGCTGATAGTGAAGAGTAGCCAGTCATAATTGTCAGCAGTTCCATTTTTTTATGGAACTTGTCCTTTGCTATTAGTTAATATAATTTAAGGAAACAGTTTTTATGCATGTTTAAGATCAGCTTTATGAAGACAAAATATTCAATTTCATGTTTCTACACCTCCTTCAGCTTTACAATCATAGTCATCATCAAAGCTAATGTTAATCAAGTCTTTTCTAGGTAATAGTGTCTTGTGTCAGCTTTCCCTGGAAGTAGACTTTAAGATGGAGATAGGTGTGTACAGAGTTTGTTGGGATATGATCTTGTGATCAACACGTGTTAGAGAACACCTGAAGAAAGCAAGACCAGACTAGGAAGAGAAGTTGGACTTGACTGCAGTCTCCTCTGCTGCTCCCAGAGGTAGCTCAAGACCTGGCCTATCAGAATTGTCCTGAAATGACAGAGTAGATATCATTGTCCAAGTATTGTGGTAAGATACTCCCAGGAAGAGGCAGCTTTCTGACTGAGGGCAATTCCCAGAGGGTCACTCAGCTGAGAGCCATGAACTGCCAACAGCAGTGGAGGGAGACCTGTGTGCCTCAGTCCAGAGAGGAAATACCCATAACCAAGAACTGGTCTATGCTCCTTACATGACATATCTTGTGTAATCATAGAAGTAACTTTAGAGTTAGTCATCAGGATTTTCCCATTATTACCATGAGAAGAATTAACATGGTCAAGTTCATACAACAGTAAGTGAGTGTGGCCCAATTCCTAGCTCTCTGACCAAAGTCTGAGCCCTTCCTTCTCTCTGCCTTCTAAGGATGTGACCACCCGGATGATGTCCACCTGAAATTAAGGTATTATCTTGAGTTAGGTAGTAGCTTTGTAGTTTAGTTCCAAATTTATAATAATACCATAGCAGGGTTATGCCAATATTAAATACAACTCAATCATCTTAAACTATTTTCTTGAAACTATTTTCAGACCATATTAGGACTGAAATAAGATGACACATTTTTTAGAGTAAGTAGTGGCCTTATCCCGTAACGTATTTCCCATCTAACATCCAGTTTGTATACATATTTTGCTAAAATAGGACTCTTATTAAATGCCTGAATACCATCTGTTGTTCTAGAATTTGGGGAGTGGTCCTTGGATGGAATGGGGGGAGCAGGAGCTGTTGATGTGGAGTATTTGTAATACCCATCTCTTATTTTTTATTTATTTAAAAACAAATTTTTAATGTTTATTTTTGAGAGAGAGAGAAAATGAGATACAGGGGGGTAGAAGAGCAGAGACACAGAATCCAAAGCAGGCGCCAGGCTCCCAGCTGTCAGCACAGAGCCTGATGCCAGGCTCAAACCCACCAACCATGAGATCATGACATGAGCCAAAGTCTGACACTTAGCCAACAGAGCCACCCAAGTGCCCCCTCTCTTATTTTTTTAAAAAATAATTCTCAAATGATATAATACATAAAAAATACCTTGATGAAAACTTACTGATTATCAGATGTAATATAGTATTACAAAGTAAAAAGAGATTAATTGTGAGAGAGCTAGTGTTCAAAAAGTTGATACTAGCCCAACTCTTGTTTTGATTATAGGTAAAATCATTAAATAAAATGACATTTTTAAGTTGTAATTTCCCTCTAAAAAATGTGTTTATATAGTCTGTGTTGATGTGACTTCCACATACTCTGTTTTGATAACTAACGTGTATATGTCTAAATGATACCAGAAAATTAGCTTGCCTTTTAGATAACTGAAAAGACCTTTGGCTCATAGAGACAAAATTGTGTAAAGGAACAACATTCACACATAATTATATTATTTTTTCATGTTCTCTACACACTGGTAATTGAGGATTTTGTCTAGGTTTGTTTATTGTATGGGAAGGATTGTATTTCTCCTGTATTCTCAATGTCTTCATTCTAGCTCATTTAACATACTGCATTCATTAGTATTCCTCTTGAATTTATGTGGCAGAAAACCCACCTTAAGCTGGCTTAAGCAAAAATGGAATTTATTGATCCAGGTAATTAAAGAATCAGCCATAGGGCTTGCCTCAGGCCAGGAGTTCAGGCAACTCTCAAACTCCCTCTTCACCTTTCACTCCCACTTCCTCTGCCTTGGTCAAAATCCCTGACTTACCCTTCCTACCTGATGGCAAGATGGCTGAAGCATTTCTAGCTTATATTCTCTCACATTCAAGATCAAGAAAAAGCACTTACCTCTCTCCTTGAAGCCCAGTAGAAGTATCTTTTCTCATTGGTTCTGGATTAATCACTGTGGCCAAGTCAAGCCCAGCCATATAGAGCCAAGAGTAGAGACAACAGCAACCAGGACCCAAAGACATCTTCAAGGATGGGATCACAAATAGCCTTTTATCAGAGTGTAATTGGAATTTTTTTTCCAAAGAATATGAGGAAATGAATTCAAAATAGCTAAAACCCAGTGAATATCTATCACTACTACTTAAATTTATAGTTTGCTTTTCAGAAAGCAGTTGCCAACAAACTTAGAGCTTAAATCATGGGGTATATTGTATGCCCTAGGAGTCTGAAATGAAAACAAAGCACGGATAAAGACACAAGAAATAATCTCTAACAGTAAAATAAAACTTAATGAGAAAGGAAAAATATGCACAGGAGCAAGTCTTAAGAGCAGGTGTGAGTTATATGGAAAGCACTTTTAACTATTCATGAGCAATGAGTTTGCATGAACCTTAAGACATACTATTTTATTAGGATGAGTAACTTCCTTTCAAGCTCACTGTGGGTTGATAATTTTGCAAACTGTCTTTTAGTGTTGGAAGAAAGATGTGGAATACCCCTATCAGTTTAGAAAGCAGTGATGGGTGGCAGCTTGTCAAGGTTACGCCTGTCAATTGGAAGAGTCATGTTTAAACATGAGTGCATTATTCTCAATGTTTGATTTTTGTCATGATTTTTAATAGCTTTTGAAATTGTTCCTGGGGGGATGGAAAATATGTATATAAAACAGATGACTCTTTCCATTAACCTTGCCAGAATATAATCCTATAATCTACCTACAAGTAACAGAGCTGATGGTTTCTTTCCCTAGCAAGTTTTCAGAATTTATACATCCAGCTGTTCTGAAAGTTACAAGGATGATTATAATGGGTGGATTAGAAAAATTTTGAGCCTTGTTCTAGAGTTCTGCATAAACTAGTTTACAAAAGCTTCATGTTCACGAATTGAAGACTGCTTACGAATAAACACGTTATTGATTGCATACTTTGATAGGTGTCAGCATCTTTCTCCTCTCCCAGTATTTAAATGGTTTCTCTCGTCACAGATGGGTGTGAAATCATTGGCTGCCAGAAAGTGCTGGGGCAGTGGTGGAAAGTATTACTGGAGAGGATCTGGGTATGAAACTATCAACTGGGGTTGAGAAAGAAACACTGAAGGGACAAATCCAGATGCAGGCAATTGGAAGATTTTCCACTGAGCACATCAACTCTGTGCCAAGATAGCCAGTGCTGCTCCAGAAAAGCATTTTGTGCCCAGTTAAGTCTAAGGAAGAGAGGTGGATATAGGGACGATGAGGTAAATTGAGGCAATGTAGCAATATTGGAAGCGTAAATTCCTCGGGGACTCATAAAGGAAATCAGAGCTTTGGGCCTTGGTGAGAGTAACTTCCATTTCTAAGGTTAAGAACAAGTTTGTAGACTCTGAGGGCAATTGTCAGCATGTATCTAGGACCTCAGTCCTGGAGGGATTAGAATTCTGGGAGAGTTACCTAACCAGGGGCTCAGAACAGGGGAACAAGACAGAAATCTGACAATTAGAAGAGGGTAAAATTGGAAACAGCCTCAGAAATAAAGCACAAGTCAGGGTTTACTTCACTGAGTATGATCTGTGGTCCAGCGGCTTTAGCATCACCTCACCTAGATACTTATTAGAAATGTACTATCTTGGGACTCCCCAAGAGTAACTGAATTAGAATCTGTAGTTTGACAAGATCTTCAGATGTTTCACGTGTTCACAAAGATTAGAGAAATTCTAGGACCCAGGGCCAGGTCTAGAGCACTGTGAGTTTGGTGCTGGTACTGGGTCTTTAATTGTTAAACTTGAAGGGCCCTAATATCTGTAGAGGCTCATAGAGACTCTGTCCCCAGTCCTTTTCCATCTTTTCTTTTAATCTTTACATCAACTCTATGAGGTGACCATTTCTCTTATTTATTAAATCAAAGAATTGGGATTTAGAGGAGTTAAATAACTTACCCAGGATTAAACTACTCATAAGTGATGGACAGTGGACTTCTGAAAATCTTTTTTTACTGTGGAAATTTTCAAGGACATACAAAAGTAGGGAGAAGAATGTAAAGAAACTTTGTGTCCCCTCACTCAGAGTTCAGTAGTTATCAACATTTTGCCACTTTTGTTTCATCTTCCTGTATCCCAACTCATATACTTTCTTTCCTCTTCCAATTGCCCCACCCCCCACCCAACATCCTTGTAGAACCTGGATTGAACATGGGCCTGGTTGACAGCACAAAGATTATGTTTATATCTACTATACTAGTCACCTACTTGAATCACTATGATTGTTACAAGGATTGTCACAGATGCTGATAGGGAACAGAGCCAGTATAAATAGAACAAATATGCATCAGGGAGAAAGGAAGCTTATAGAGCCTGAAAATAGACAGTTACTGAAAAGGGATTCAATAGCCAGTTCATCCCTGTGAGTAATATATTTCTTGCTTCCAGGAGTAAATTCTCAGTTGAATAACATTTGTGAGCACCTACAATGGCACTCAGTTCCTTGAAGGTCATTTGAAACTTATGGTCATACATGGTGTTTCCTCTGTCTAGAATAGTTAGCACCTCACCATCCAATTAAATCTCTCTGAAGTCCCAGCATAAATCTTTTGCAGAGCAGCTTTCCTTGACCCCCATTCCCCATGCCTTTCCACCATCATATTCAAATATGAACTAAGTTATATTTCATTCTGTGGACACATCATACTTAGTAATTATCAAAGCTTAGAATCTGAGCCCTGAGAGATAGTGACTGGGTTTGTCTTGTGTATCACAGTTAACATGACGTATATAAGACCAGCCGTCACAGGGATAGCACAGACAGAATGTATGCGTGCTTAAGTAGTCTTATTCTTCTCTTCATCCATCTATGATAGAAGTTTCTGGCATTGCCGACTGACTTTGTTCTTGTCCCTTGCTTTCCACAGAGGGCTCTGCCATTACCAAACCAGCTCCTTTGGACTTTTGTTATACAGGTTGCTTGGACAAATGGTAGGCTCCACAGAGAAATAGAAGAGACTTCTATGGACGATCTTGGAGGAGATGTAGAGTGTGAGGAAAACTAATAATTACTATAATTTATTACTTATGAAATGTCTAGCTCAGTGTCCATCCCCCAAACAAAAATCAAAGAAAGTCACTATTGACTAAACTAGTGGTAAATCTTAGAACTGATAGCATCTTAGAGTGAAAAAAATACTTTTTTTGAGCATTTTCTAACCAAATATACCCTTTGCTCTAGGTATAGAATATGAAGAATGCTCAAGTTAGAGGAGAATAGAGAGCCATATCATAGTCATTACTGGACTTAGCAAATCAGGCAGTCAACCAACATTTTAACCTGCTTTGGAACTCAGTAAATTGTTAACAGTTAAGATCTGAGTTGCTGAGAACAGAAATAATCTTTGATTAACTAAATTTATTCTTTTAGACATGTAATGAAGGAGATGCACAAGTTATATGGTAAAAGATTGGAAATTGATTTCAAACTCTTTTTAAGTTCATTTTATATAACTTATCATATTTATGTATGATAAATTGCCTCACAGTTCTGATTCCAAAGAGTAGATTGTTCATTTTCAACATATCTTATAGCCATCTTCAAATTGTTAGTAATATATCATTATATATATTACATGAGCTATATATGATGATGCCTGAATTTACTGGCTGCCTCTTGGCAGTTAGTCAAGATGATGATGCCTAGAGTTGGAAAACCATGTGATTTGTCTTTGCTTTTTTTAAATTGTATTTTGTTTTTAGAATAAGTTGACACTATCTTTTAAAATTTCCTTTGTATGAAGTACACCCTTTGGAATTATTGGTCACGATAGTTATGAGCATTTAGAACTTATGTGAATGCTATGAACAGGCACTCAGCTGCCATGCCATGCTCCCAGCTCAACTGCAAACATAGAGAACCGATTTAGCATTCTCAGTGTGTCTCTCGTATGCTTATGTATACATGCATGGATAGGAATGTGTGCAGATTCTATGTGTCCCTGCTGGTTTGAGATAGTTTCTGAGACTTCTGGAAATCCTGAAAGAATGTCTCTGGATGCAGAGTAGAGTAACCAAACTTCAGTGTGACTCAAGAGAGCTCCATTCCATTTAGACTCAAGTCTTTTGTAGAGATGATGGAGGCGAACCATCAAAGGGTAGAGAATTGCCAAATGCATTCCTTTGACTTTGGAGTCTCTTATCCCAAATTGGCGGCACTCTCTACCCAACCTTGACAATCTCTTAGGAACAGATTGGGATAAATCACCTGGTAGTACAGGCATCTGGTAATTCTCATCCCAGGATATTCTTAGCAACCCAACGTGACCTTATCTTCTGATACAACATACCTTGCCATTCTGTCTTAAATTTTAAACAGAAAAAGTTGTATTTTGTTTGTTAATGATAGTAAGTCCTTGCTTAGTCTTTTGCTCACAAAGATAAATATTCCAGCAAGTCCATTTCAGGGCACTACCATGCCAGAGTGTATTTCTCAAATATGGATTTTTTTTTTTTTAAATTTGTCTTAAATCATCTCAAGTCTCTTCTTTCTTCAAGGGCTGTTTCACAGAACAGAATACAGTCTTCTTTATGAGAATGGTTACCAGCAGCAGAAAGTATTATTACTCACTGGAGTTGGTTGGTTTGTTTGGAAGAGGCCTGAGTTTGAAGTTACATAATATGGTGTCCAGGGCTAGTCTCCCACTGATTTGCTTGGCCTTGAGTAAGTCCCTTAATAATCTCTTTTGGAAGCAGTTTTCTTGATGACAAATGGGAATGGCTATTCCCCCCATGACTACTTGACAGAGATGGTATAAGGATACAATTAGGTGGAAGTTATGAAAGTGCTTTGTAAAAGTCAAAATGCTACACAGATGTGAGCTATTGTTAATGAAAATAAGTTTGAAGAACTCAGATCATTTGCCTAACCTTCATTTCTCCAGGGCTAAGAATGCATTTTTAGATTATATGTGTACTTTATTCCATAGACTCTTTTTAATCATCACATTAAAGGACTTCATTAGGGCTGTCACTGTTAATTTTATACCAATATGCTGCACCAGATCAGCCTTTAAAATTTTGATTGACCCCCCTTTTTGACTAAAGACTGCTGGCAGAGCTTACAATCCGTTCTTCCATATTCGTAAAGCACACGCCAAAGCATGTCAGGAAGTCACACACTTCGTTAAAAGATGTCTACCCAGGCCTAAAGGATGGTTATTATTTCATTAGTGGAAGAAATTATGTGTAATGCGCATCCTAAGTCTAGATCACCAAGTCAAATGTATGGAGGTTTGTGCTAATTGAATTCTAAGAGCCTTCAAAGCACAAAAATTTTAGTAAATATTTTGTGCTCATTAAAGTTTGGTGGTGTTATTTTAATATAAATTCATATAATTTTAAACTATTTTCTTATGAACCTTTAACATGGACACTTTTTAAAAATTTATTTGAGAGAAAGAAATTGAGGGGGGGGGCACCGTGAGCAGGGAAGGGTCAGAGAGAGAGGGAGACACAGAATATGAAACAGGCTCCAGGTTCTGAGCTAGCAGTCAGCACAGAGCCCGACACGGGGCTTGAACCCACAAACTGTGAGATCATGACCTGACCCCAAGTTGGATGCTTAACCGACTGAGCCACCCAGGTGCCCCACCTTTAACATGGACACTTGATAGCTTCTATCACATACTGTTTTGGGCAAAGGTACCATATATTTGGGGGGGGGGGCATTTGAAATTCCATTTAGCCATGTAGCAATTAGAAGGACATTTTTAGTAGGGTAAGTGGATTTCTGAAGTATAAATCAACATGCAAACTTATATATTTTCATAAAATCATTTTTAAAGAAACACTCTATAAACATGAATTTGAGAGTTCAAATTAGATGAAAAGAAGAGACATGAGGTTTTCTTGAATTGTGTAATTCACAAAACAAATATTTACATAAAAGTAAATACAAAATTGCAAAAATAAAATTGCCAAACGTGTTTGTTTTATCCTTTAAGTCATCAGCTTCTGCAAATTACTTCCCAGAATAATTATAAGATAAAATTCCCAATTCTGAATGTTAATAAGGAAACACATATAGGAATGATAGGAGAAACTTATTTCTTCCTTCTGAGAAACAGTGAAGGGGTAACATAACTGCCCCTTGGGGATTGTCACAGCATCCCTCAGACTCTTAGACAGAGTTCTTTTCTTTTGTAAAACAGCAAGAAGTAAAACAGCATCCCCTCACTAGCATCAAGAATTTTTCTTTCCAAACTTACAGATGATTGCAACTGAACCACAGGTTAGTGACCTGTTCTTAATGTCCCCACTCTCCATTTCCCCACTAAGGCAGTGGTGTTTTAAGTTGCTTTAAGGAATATGTTCTTTTCATAACTAGTATTTATGCCATCCTAAATTCCATCAGTTTAGCTCATGTGTGAGATGATGACTTCTCTTTAAACTCATAATAGAAATCTTATTCCATCTGTTTAGGTGAGAAAAGGTAATGTTTTGGGTTTTTTTTTTCCCCTTTTGGAGCTGATATTATTATAATTGAAATATTTTTTTTCCTAAAATCCTTTTTCTTTATTCAAGCCCTTTCCCTTGCTTTCTTGCCTTTTCTTAAATATCCAATTGATGTATCATCCACATAATCAGATTCCCCCTTCCTAGTGTGCATCTCAATGAGTGGTCTCTCTTCCTTATATTTTATGCATCACTGAGAGCCTGGAACCCAACATACACCCAGTGTTTTTGTCTCTGCCCACAGTGCAGACCCAACAGAGGGACTTGACTGATTAGTTCTTGACCATCAGCAAAGATATGAAACTGAACTGATGTGGTTTAAAACACGTGTCTTTAACTGAATAAACCATTGTCAGAGGTTGGAGCTGAGGGATGCTCTTTATTCTTGGCCATTTATGGAAATAGGTTCTTTATCTTCTCACATGTTTTTCTTCAAAACTATTCAGAGCAGAGAACTCTGGAGACATGCTATAATCTTTTGCTATCTTTTACTGAAAACTTTCAACTTCAAAACACTTGATGCCCAGGCCATCACCAAGGTCACATTAAATGCTTTAAAATTAGTCATTTAAAATTAATTATTACAACTCTTTATCAGTCAGGATTCATTACCTTATGCTGTGATCCCAATCAAGTCCCAAATCTCAGTGGCCAAACACCAGGTAAAGCTTCCTTCTCATGCTTTTTCTATGTCTATTGATAGAGCTCTGTTCATTGTTAATGTGTAGGAAACAAGGATGACAGAATTTCTATCATACATGTGTCTTCATGACTACCATAATTGGGTAAAGGGAACAAGACAATCCTGTGCTTGCTGTTACAACTTCTCATCAGTGACATGTTACTTTCACTTATATTTCATTGACCAAACAAGTCCCATGGCCATGCCTAACTTCAAAAGGGTCAAGAAAATACAATCCGTCCATATGTCTTGAAACAAGATAAACCAGACAATGTATGAATAGCCCTCTTAGGAAGCATTATAAAAACAAAGAAATAAGCAAAGATATGTAAGTGGGTCATTGGCTTAAAATATGAGCTACACATAATGATACATGTTAATTGGAGACCTCTGATATTCTAAAAAGTATAATCAAATCTATAGCCTCTCTCTGGAAAAGAAAGACGATTTTAAAATTACATGATTTACAGTGATTTTTCCTCCCATGCTTTTTCTTGTTAGATGTGTTGCTTACCCAGGAATGTTTCCTGCCCATGTTGTTTCCTTTCAATTGTTTCAATTGTTTCCTTTCAATTACATGACAGTGAAGTTCCTTGTACTCTAAGTTTTAGTCCACTATTAGGTATGTTACACAGCTGTTACTCTACTGGGAAGATGACATACCGTTATTAACTCCCATAACATATTTTTATTTTCTGATAGACTTGCTAGCAGCAATGAGCCCATAATAGCAATTGCAGTGGTGAGAACCCTGGCAGTCCATCTGGAAGTGGCTCACAGACACACAGTCACGAAGCAGCACCTGGGTTGCAGAGAAAAAAGAAATCCTGGGTTAGTTTACCAGGGAGAGTGGGGGAGAGTCATTCAGGAAGCAGTATTTTATTATGTATGAAATTCCACTTTATTTTGAAATACATGAACAAAGACTGGTATTTGTACACTTTTCTCTCTGAAAATCTCAAAGGGCAGATTAGCACTCTAAGGCATCCTGGAGCCTCACCTTGGGTTTAGGGAAAAGGAGCTCTGGCAAGGGCATTCATCATATTCCTTTTTCTTTTACTCAGAGTTACAGGGCAGCTTTATACCCACACGCTGTGGCAAAGGAGCCATTTTCAAAATCTTATCTTAGAGACTTCTTCAAAGAATCACTGTCATCCCAGAGAAGATGAGAAGACTATCAGTGTCTAATCCTCTTTTCCCTCCAGAGAACAAACTTCAGTTGTTTATCAGGAAAATACTCTCCAATCAAATCTGTTACAGTCATTGAGTCTTTGTGGACTCAATTCAGGAAATATTTCTTGAGCATCTATCTTGCATAACAGAGTTTTAATACCTGAATTTTGGTTTATCAGTTTGTTAACTATTTATTAGAAAGTTCTCATTTTACTGATGAAGAAATCTGAAACCAAGATTTTGTGTTGGAAGATTTGTCTTCTTGTATGAATTCTGGGTTTCTGCTGTTAGCTGCTGTTGCTGTGGATACAGACCTATTCTCAGGGACTTTGCCCATATCTGAGAGGGGGAAGTGACAGGTGGACACATCACTAAAAGTGCAGAATACATTGTATGTAGAAGGCCATACTGTATACCATGTACTTAGTGCTTAATATATCTAGGCATTACTTTAGGTCCAATTTAAAAAATTTCCTTTAATCCTCACAAAACCACAACTGATGGGTAGAAACTAAGGTTCAGAGTTGCTAAATAACTTGTGAAAACTATTAGTTCACAGCTAGTAACTAGTGAGCCAAGGATTAGATTTTAGATTGACTCTGAATTCAGATGCTTAACTCCTTTGCTAAGCTGCTTTGATAAGGATTTTGTTAGGGGAAAAACATGAGGTAGGTAGAAATAAGAGCTGCACAGTGCTATGGGTTCAGAGGAAAGATGGGTTCCTACAATCTACAACATAGTCTTTTTCTCCACTCTTTGCACTCTCCTTACCCTGACTCTGGTTTGGATTGTCTTGTATTATACTATATTATTTACTGATTTGTTATTTCAGCTGATTATAGTTTTTCTCTGCTACTCTCCATTCTCCCTCCCCTTGACTTGATTGTAAGCTCCATGCAGGCAGGGATCTTTGTTTCATTCACTCAGAATACCAAATGTGTACAATAATACCTGACACAAAGTAAGAGCACTATAATTATGTGTCACATGTTATATATTACCTTATTTGGGAGAATACCTTTTAAAAAGCATAACAGAATTTCCAGATGGTCATGAGATTTTTAGTTTCAAAACTGGAGACAAAAGTATAAACAATATGAGGAGTCTACCCAAAGTAAATTATCTTCAAAATGTAGGTGTGACCTAGAATGTATTAAAAATGTATGTTACTAATACTCTACATAGAAAACCCCATAGGATCTACTGGAAGCCTACTAGAACTGATCCATGAAGTCCACAAAGTTGCAGGCTACAAAATCAACGTACAGAAATCAGCTGCATTTTTATATACCAATAATGAAGCAACAGAAAGAGAAATCCAGTAACTTATCCCATTCACAATTGAAGAAAAAAAAACATAAAATACCTAGGAATAAACCAAACCAAAATATTAAGAGATCTGTATGATGAAAACTATAGAAAACTTGTGAAGGAAATTGAAGAAGACACAAAGAAATGGAAAAGTATTCCATGCTCATGGATCAGAAGAATAAATATTGTTAAAATGTCAATACTCCCCAAAGCAATCTACACATTCAATGCAATCCCAATAAAACTTGTACCATCATTCTTCTCAAAGCTAGAACAAACTATCCTTAAATTTGTATGGAACCACAAAAGACCCCAAATAGCTAAAGTAATACTGAAGAAGAAAACCAAAATGGGAGGCATCACCATCCCAGACTTCAGCCTCTACTACAAAGCTGTCATCATCAAGACAGTACGGTATTGGCACAAAAACAGACACATAGACCAATGGAACAGAATAGAGAACTCAGAATTGGACCCACAAATGTATGGCCAACTAATCTTTGACAAAGCGGGAAAGAGTATCCAACGGAAAAAACACAGCCTCTTTAACAGATGGTGCTGGGAGAACTGGACAACAGCATTCAGAAGAATGAAACTAGATCATTTTCTCACACCATACACAAAAACAAACTCAAAATGGATAAAGGACCTGAATGTGAGGCAGGAAACCATCAAAACCCTAGAGGAGAAAGCAGGAAACAACCTCCTTGACCTCAACCACAGCAGTTTTTTACTTGACACATCCCAAAAGGCAAGGGAATCAAGAGCAATAATGAACCATTGGGACCTTATCAAGATAAGCTTCTGCACGGCAAAGGAAACAATCCATAAAACTAATAGGCAACTGATGGAATGGGAAAAGATAGTTGCAAATGACATATCAGATAAAGGACTAGTATCCAAAATCTATAAGGAACTCACCAAACCCCACACCTGAAAAACAAATAATCCAGTGAAGAAATGGGCAAAAGACATGAACAGACATTTCTCCAAAGAAGACATCCTGATGGCCAACAGACACGTGAAATGATGTTCAGTGTCCCTCATCATCAGGGAAATGCAGATCAAAACCACACTGAGATACCACCTCATGCCTGTCAGAGTGGCTAAAATGAGCAAATCAGGAGACTCTAAATGCTGGTGAGGATGTGGAGAAATGGGCACCCTCCTATACTGTTGGTGGGAATGTAAACTGGTACAACCTCTCTGAAAAACAGTGTGGAGGTTCCTCAAAAAATTAACAATTGAACCCCCCTATGACCCAGCAATATCACTGCTAGGAATTTATCCAAGGGATACAGGAGTGCTGATGTATAGGAGCACATGTACCCCAATGTTCATAGCAGCATTTTCAACAATAACCAAATCAAACAGTAGCCTAAGTGTCCATAAACTGACAAATGGATCAAGAGGATGTGGTTTATCTATACAATGGAATACTACATGGCAATGAGAAAGAAGGAAATCTAGCCATTTTTAGCAACACGGATGTTTATGCTGAGTGAAATAAGTCAGGCAGAGAAGGACAGATAACCATATGCTCCCGCTTATAGGAGGATTAAGAGAAACTTAATGGAGTACCATGGAGGAGAAGAAGGGGAAAAATAGTTGGGGAGAGAGAGAGAGGCAAACCATGAGATACTCTTGAATGCTGAGAACTGAGGGCTGATGGGATGAGGGAGAAGGGAAGGGGGATGAAGGGCATGGAGGAGGGCACTTGTTGGGCTGAGCACTGGGTGTTATATGGAATCCAACTTGACAATAAACTATGAAGAAAAAAAATAAAAGTGTATGTTATCTTCTGCTCATGGTTGAGATAACTGGCAATGATATCCTTATGGGAAAGAACAGCTGTTTAGTTTATGTTTTCTTTTCTATAACTTGCATTTTGAGTAATAATTTCTTTTTTTAAAGAAAGCTGAGAGGCAATTTGAAGAGTTTTTCCTCTGCTTTTGTCTTCCCAGTCTGTGCTTTGAGCCATTCAATACTGACACATAGTTTCCTCTGCCTTCACACCCCATTGATGGCAGAGTCCCTTTCCCTGGCTGTCATTCCTGGTAACTGGATTCTGTTGGTGAACTTTCTTTGCTGAATGAGTTCAGGCAGAGTGTTGTAACTTCACACCTGGATTTCTATGCAGATCTGCACAATCTCTGACTAGAGACTGGCCATAACTCTTGGTTAGATTTCAGCACTACAAAACCAAAAATGGCAGTGGAGTGGTGAAGGACACCATCCATTTGAGTGTAGAGATTACCTACCTACCTTAAAACAAAGAAAGAAACAAACAAAAGAAAAAGAAAAAAAAAAGGAAAAAGAAACAAAAAAAATACCTAGCTCTCCCAGTAATAAGTGAAATCTGAAGGACGTTCCATTTGTGTTGGAAATGAATGTGTTGGAAGCCTTCTGAGGTTCATGGAGATGATGCTGAAGCTCATGGTCTCAGTCAAAAGCCACTAATGCTTCCCATCCTTTGTTTCTCATCTGTTTGGTTTAGGGATGAGTAATGAGGTCCAGGTAGTTACTTTTTAGCTTGGGTTTTGGGACATTGGTACTTTGAGCTGTTTAGGAACATTAGAATTAATTTCCTGAAGGATGACAGTTGAATACAGAAGAGACACTCTAAGGCCAGATTACAATATTCTAGTGGCTAGGCATGCAGTGGCTACCTAAAATTGGAGCCAAAATTGGGTGAACGTTTAGCAACCAGCTCTCAACAACATTGAATTGGGTGGACCCACTGGGCCAAGGGAGGAATAGCTGACTCTGGGATTTTTAGGCAAAGGCAAAATTCACTTTGATGTGTTTTCTGTACAACCTTGTATATGCACATCAGGTGCATATAAATTGACTTAAACGGAATAAACATATCTTGACTAGCAGAAAGTAAAATTAATGTCATGCTCACTGAAATGACAGCCAACACCAACATTTTTCTTGCCACCTCTCCTAGTAAAGCTGCAGGATGTTACATTTTGACAGAACCCAAACCTTTTTATTCATCCTCTCCCTACTTCCTTTCCCTCTGGAATATCAAATTTCCACTAATAGGTTTGTGAATTCAGACACGTAAGAAAAGAGAGCCCTTCTTCCTTATATCACAGTTATACATCTTGGTATTAGCAATTTTTAGACTAAATGCCAAGAAACCTGCTAATGGGATATTCCCAAGATTATTTAGGCAATAGGCACCTTAACAGAACCTAAGGAATCTTTGCAAAAATTAGACCTTTGTACATAATGCTGTACTTTTACAAAGTCCCTGTTGATTGCTTCTCAGTGGACATAGTGGACATTAGGCAAACCAACCTAGAAACAGCATCCGCTGACAGCTGGACACCACTGGACCCAAGAGAGCATAAAGCAGGACTTCCTGAGGAAGCTAGATCATTCTTCACTGGATTATTGAGATGTATGATTTTATATGCGGTTCTGCCAGTATTCCATTTTAGGTTACTGACACACAGGATAGGAGAATTAATACAGTAGTCAAATTGACATTCCTGCAGCCCGTAGTCTGAGAGCACTTAGGCTCATGAGGTTGTGCTGTGATAAAATAGCAATGTTTGCCAAGGTTGTGGGTAGGGAAATGAGTTTTCAATAGCCCCTAAAACTAACACCTACAGTTAATGGACAGCGGTGCCTGAGCTGCCCAGTTGGTTAAGCATCTGACTAGGGCTCAGATCATGATCTTGCAGTTTGTGGGTTCAAGCCCTGCATTGGGCTCTATGCTGACAGCTCAGAGCCTAGAGCCTGCTTTGGATTCTGTGTCTCCCTCTCTCTTTGCCCCACCCCCTGCTCATGCTCTGTCTTTTTCTCAAATAAACATCAAGAAATTAAAAAAAAATAATACCAAACACAGAGCTCACAAGGCCACTCCCAGGTCACAGGCATTGTGTTCTCCACTCTGCTCCACTGTGTCAAAAATGTCCGTCCAGCCACAAAGAGACTGAGCCTCTGCTGTTTTCCAAAAGTATGCTGGAAAGAATGTTGACAAGTACAAACACTTCAAGAGCAAGTTCTTAACCTTCATGAATCAGCACTGGTTGCCTTCACAAAGAATCAGAAGGATACCAGTGTCTTTAACTGCATGGTGAAGAAACTGGACCTTAACTCTGATGGGCAGAAATTAAGAATTTCTTAATCTTAGTGGTGGCATGGCCATAGCTTACCGTGGCTCATTTATGATATCTATCCATTTCCAGAAGTAAATCGGAGGTGTTCTCGAGCTTGGCCTCCAGACCACCCTCTTTCCTTCCAGCCATCATCTACTCCTCACAGTCTATACTGACCTTGAGCTCAGCACGCCATGCAGGACATCACTGTAGTAATAAAGCAGTAGCATTGTTAAAGATGCATGCATATTAAACGTGCATGCGTACCCAGATAAAGTAACTTTTAAAAGATAAAAAAGAATAGTTGCACAGCATACCCCCTGCACCTTGAACAAAATCTACTTAGGACCTCCCTTTAATTAAGTTGCAGAACATTTCTTAGAAGAAAAGAAAATGCAAAATTATAAATTTCTTAGCTATACTATTAAACAAAATTTCAATCATGTTTAGTCTATTCAGTATTTAAAGTGGGTTTTTTTTTTAATTTATTTTTGAGATAGAGATAGAGATAGCGTGAGCAGGGGAGGGTCAGAGAGAGAGGGAGATATAGAATCTGAAACAGGCTCCAGGCTCTGAGCTATTCCTCAGCACAGAGCCCGACACGGGGCTTGAACCCATAAGCCGTGAGATCATGACCTAAGCCGATGTCGGATGCTTAACTGACTGAGCCAACCAGGGGCCCCTAAAGTGTTTTTGGTTTTTTTTGTTTTTTTTTGTTTTTTTTTTTTTTAAAAAACACCCCTATCATTTTATGTTGGAGAGAGTCCGGTAAGTTTGTTCCCTATTTTAGAGGAAACATTTTCCTTTGTTTTGTGAAACTTACTTTCTTGGAGTATCAAAGGGGTACATGCTCATTTCTAATGCAATAATACATGATAACTAAATCTGTGTTATTCTTATCCTTTCTCTTCAGAATTATAGAAATAGTCATGTTGCCTCTTGGCCTCATCAGACTAAAGCCTTGGCAGGGGCTAGGGCTGTGGTGACAAATAGACATGCTATATTTATTGAAAAAATAAAGGAGTAGGTCTTGGATCCTGTCCCTTATGGTATCTCTTAGCTCTGAGACTCTCATTGTCTACATTTTAGATTGCTGACTCAAATTGTAGACCAGCAAACTGTAGCCTATGAATGAAATCTTGATCATTGCCTTTTTTTTTTTTTGCATGGCCAAGACCTAACAATGACTTCTGCACTTTGATGTAGGCAATACTAAATTTGGATACAAATGAAGTTATATTGCTTCTTGGTCTATAAAGCTTAAAATATTTACCATCTGGCTCTTTACAGAAAAAGTAAACTCATTTAAATGCACACATAATTAAATAATAATACATTTAAGTAACTTTGAGGCACACCTGATTACTAGATTTATTCCCACATAGGCTGGCTCATGAGATTTTCTGAATGTAAACGTTTTGTTTGTGTAAATTAAGTCAAAAAATTTCAAAATCAAAATCAGGCTGGATAATTAATTGGCAGAGTAGTTCTAAGAATTGAATCCACAAGAAAGTCATTTTGTATCGGATTATGTATGAGAGATTAATCCATCAACACAGATGACACAGTTAAAACAATTTAAGATTCAGGTTGGGAGGGGCTATTCTCAAAGTCCACCTGAAGGGCTTTGAACTGCTGGAACATATTGCACAGTAGGGGGCAATCTTGCTAGCTAACTTTTCAGACATTAAAGTACACCCAGAATCCTGGGAAGGTGCTAAATTGTTGATTCTGATGTGGCAGGTCTGGAGCCCCACCTGAGCTTCTGCGTTTCTAGCAGGGTTCTGAGACTGCCGCTCTGTGTTTCATGGGTTGAGAAGAAAGACTCTGGTACTTTCCATCGGACTCACCGCTTTTCCTTTGAGCCGTGTTGAAGCCTGACTACAAAGGTAGTGCTTTGACCTTGAAAGTCAAAATCATAAAAAATCACAAACACCTGGACTGAGTTTTTGTTTTACTAACAACATTTTATAGCTCTGACATTCCATCAATCAGAGGCTGGTATGGAAATTATAAAGAACAATCGCCTCAAACTGCGTATGTTTACCTAGAGGCAAAAGTGACAGCCTGATGGCTGCCTGTGAAATACAAATGCCATATATTAATCGGTCCCTGTAAACAGCAGACAAATGCTGATGAAGACAAAAGGCAATCCATAATAACTATAGATGATTCACATACCCTAAGATAAGCTAATTGTTGTTGGGGTTATACTGAAGTTCAGCCCATCTGTGCCTTGTCAACACTGCAGCGCACCTATGTCCCGTGATGGCGAATTCTGCAAAATCATAAGCTTTGAACTTTAATGTTATTCTGGTTTCTGAATCATGCATTATTGGTAATAAAAGTGGTTTCTAAATAAACTAATAGATGAATTAGCAATTCTTTCTTGAGAATTGAGTCTTTTGATATACTTGTGTCTATAACTTCTTTTGTATGTTTAGATTTATTCATACGGAGGGTATAACACCCTCTCTTCCCCCTCCATTCCTTTCTTCCCTCCATCCTTTCTTCCTTGTTTCCTGGCTTCTACTTTTTCTCCTTTGCTTTCTTGGAATCAGATTTTTGGAAGAGATTTACTGGTATTTAAGGCAGAAGGATTTTCTATACCTTATATTTATGTAATTCATAGTGACAGAGGAAAAGAATTTAGTCTTCTTCCATCTTTTCTTTTTAGATCCACAGTCACAAAGAAATGATTTGTGGAACTGAGAAGGATATGTCTATAAAGCAAACCAAGAAAAAAGAATTTGATGTTATTATTAATGAAGCAGGTGGCACATCTTTTCAAAATCTCATTTTAGCTGGGCAGTGATTTGCAATGAAAGCTGACATGTTCATTTTTGCCAGGCTAACAAACCCAAGGCCTATTGAAAGTCAGGGTGAAAAAAAAAGAAAGGAAAAATCCTTTTTAATAGGCCTGAGATTTTGTTGCAGAATTTTTGTTGCTTTCCCTTTAGAAAGTGAATTCTTAACTCTATTTCTTACCATAGACTTGCTAGCATGATAAAATCAACCAAACAGAGGCTGTTCAGTTATTTGTGAATCATCCCAGAAACTGATGGCAAATGATTATTAATTCAGGAATGGAAAAGTTTGAGGTACTCTTCTTTCCATGGTTATTATGTAAGACTTTTTTTTTTAGACCAAAAATGTAATAGGTTGGAGTAATCTGTGCTCATGATTTCTGGGTTAAGCTCTAAAATATTTAACTGTCATAAAATGATGGGCATGTTTAGTCTATTAATTATAAGGGACCCATCTCATGGTCCCTCTACTTTGATTAACTCATGTGGAAAATTAAGGCGAAACAGGAGATAACTGACCTTTAAAAGTAGTTTCACATTAAATCTATCTGGGCTATAATTCTTTCTCATTTTAACAGAACAGATTTTAGTATTTATGAATCTTTTAGAGTTCTACTTAGATTTTTCTCCCTTTAGTGAAAGAAAGAGGTATCCTGAAATTAATTTCTTTCTTTCTTCTTTTTTTTTTTTTTCTTTGTTGGTAACAGGCATGGTCTGGGTACCTAGCTAGAGGCAATTCACACAGTAACTAATCCTAATATCCTCATGCACCTGGAGATAGGCACTGTTTATAGCATTAGATTCTTTAAAAGTGACTTGAGTAGGGGCACCTAGGTGGCTCAGTTGGTTAAGCGTCCAACTTCATCTCAGGTCATGTTCTTGGCTGTTCGTGAGTTTGAACCCCGGCATCGGGCTCTGTGCTAACAGCTTGGAGCCTGGAACCTTCTTCAGACTCTGTGTCTCCCTCTCTCTCTCTCTGTCCCTCCCCTGTCCATTCTCTGGCTCGCTCGTGCTCTCTCTCTCTCTGTCTCTCTCAAAAATAAACATTAAAAAAAAGGGACCCTTTGTCTAGTAGGACAGTTCCCTCAAATGGCACTTGAGGGCAAGGCTGATGGTGAAGTACTATTATGATTCCTAGAATTTTGTATGTAATTCTGTGGGGAAACTTGCTTCATATCCATGTTTCAGAAAAATCAAACAACACTCTAGACCCTAATTATGTTCTTTTACACTGTAGTTTTAAAAAATAAATGCTACAAAGTAACAAATACAGGAGCGTTAGCTGCAGCTTACTTTGTAGAATGTGACTGAATCAAATAAACATGTGCTACCAAAATGAGCCCCTAAGATTTCTTCTTGGGGGAAAATTATCACGGGGTTGTTGAGATAAGTCAGCATGTTTGCTCCCAGGTATCTATTTTATTTATCTTTGTGGCTCCTACGAAGGAGGAACAGAAAACTCAGATGAGCAAATGGATCTTTGTCCCATGGTAAGTTCCAATATGATCTGGACTGCAGGAGAGAAGTCTACAACAGAGCAGAGGTGGAGGGTTTTCCATTCTTTGTTGTTTGGAGGCTTTGAAGACACAGTTAAGTCCCAAATGGCAAAATGAGAAGATTGGAGTGAGTAAAAGGTGTATTGTGGTCCAGCCAGGCAGAACCAGTCTTGGGTTAGGTTAGAATGAGATATGCAGCAGGCTACTCAGAAGTGTACAGGTATACCTAGTTGCCTTTTTCTCAAATCTCTATTTAAACAAACACCAAACTATAGGAACTGGTACAGTCCTACTTCAAAAGGAAAAGTATAATTAAGAATTCATGTGTTAGAATATTTGAGGCCTAATACCTGAATGGTGCCTATTTTTTCTGGATCAGACTGACATTCATTTGCATGAATTGTGACGTACCTAATTTCAGAGCCTTCCAGAGCCCAATCTATAAAGTGAAAGCAAATTTCTGAGTTGCATAGTTTCATCAGATGAATACTGTTATATGAATTGACATTTCAAATTAAAGATCTCCTGCATCTGTGAATTTTACTTGATAATAAATGTTACTCTTCATTAACATTTAATGACTTTTCTAGGAATTAATGTTTCTGTTCTCTATGGCTTCTCAGAAACAAATATTCTGTGAAAGGGCAGTTATGTTGCTACTGTGAAATGTGTACATAAGATTCTCAGTCAGGACCATTTGATAGTTCTAGAACCTATTTGTTGATTCATGTGCTCAGGAACACGTACCCATGGATGTCAGCTTTCAGAGCTACAGTTTCATATGAAAGCTAAGACAGGCAGCTCTGAGTGTAGCAAACTTCCCTGCCTTGCCTTTCATTCTCTCATCACACGTTCTCGATGAGTAGGCACCTACTGATACTCTGTTAATGGTGAAAATAGTAGTGTTTTGCAAAGATTGTTTCTTGTGTTCTCTCTTTCTCAAAGTTAGCCTTGTCTTTTTTTAAAAAAAATTTTTTTTTTAATGTTTTATTTATTTCTAGGAGAGAGGTAGAGACAGCATGAGCAGGGGAGGGTCAGAGAGAGAGGGAGTCACAGACTGAAACAGGCTCCAGGCTCTGAGCTGGCAGTCAGCACAGAGCCCGACGCGGGGCTCGAACCCACGAACCGCGAGATCATGACCCAAGCGAAAGTCGGACGCTTAACCGACTAAGCCACCCAGGCGCCCCAGCCTTGTCTTTAACATAAGCCTGTATTCCCCTAGGGTCTGACTTGTCTTGTACTGTTTTTCTTATGTTGTCCTGTACTAGTTGTTGGATAATGTTGAATTATATTTTTGTACACCTCACATCCTGTATCGCTTGCACTTCTGAATATAACTTCTCCTAAGTGAGTTCACAGAAGGACAGAGATTCTTTACTGCAGATATAATTGGCTCAAGCTGATTTTTACTGCTACTTGTCATTTACTCCCTTCTATAGAGTGAGTTTTCTCCCTTTTTTAAATTTCTGGCTTATGATCTGCAATAGATTTTACCTTCTGAATATGAAGTCTTGTAGACCACTAGAGTTTTGGCAGATGAGTTTCACAGGTCGTTATTGTGAACTGAATCCGGTGTTTTGAGAGATCCCCTGATGCTGGAATTGCAAAGGAGGCAAAGTGGTGCCCTACTGGGTCCTCAGTGGCCTGTCGGTGATCACAGCAAAGTTTTAACTAAAATCTAGTCTCTATTAAGATATTAGCACTGACCTAATAGAATTAAAATGCCTACAGAAAATTAATTCACTTGTAGCGGACAGAATTGACTTCTCCGGTCTTTCATTTACTTAAATTGGGGTGATTGTCAGAGAAATAAAGTAGACAAAACAACATCTTCATTGAAGAGCAATGTTTTACCATCATATTATATAGCATATTATAATTTCTAATACTGTGTTAAGTGTTTTTGATCTGATTATGTTTTTGAATTTAGAGATGGCATACTGTTTACTGTTTAGTACCTATACAAATACCGACAATAAAAGGCTTCTCAACACCCAGATTTTCTCTCTTTTGGATTTCATGTGAAACATGATGCTTATTATGAGCTATTCATACTGAGACATGTCACATTATTTTCTCCCAAAGACATTCTTTCCCTTCCACTCTCATGCACAGTGTTGCTAGCTGTTGAAACCATGTTTATAGGAGTTCATTTTAAGTCTATTACTTCTGTAGCTTTGTACTTACAGAGCTCATAAATTAAGCTTTCTACTAGTTTATATTCTTCTTTAGGTTGACCTCCACACACCTGATGGAGAAGAACTCAATCCTGTGGCTCTCTGAACAAGTTTCTTCCCGACTCTCCTGATACTCTGAACTAAAACAACAGCTCCATTAGAATAGCATCACCAGTATTTAAGATGCTATCAAATCGCAGACACTTTGTCAATTGCATCTGAAAATCACTTCTAACTACAGAACTAACAGTGGAGTGTAGAAACAGGATGAAACAACCAAACCCTGCCATGTCAGGGAAGAAATAGTTGTTTGAAAAACAAAGTAGTTCACACACACAAAATGCTTGATATAATGCAAACCATTTTAAAAATAGGCTCTAAACTAGTTTAAAATACAAGCCATGATACAAATGGATACGAAATGTGTCTCTGGACCATTCTCAAAGAAGAAAGGTGAAAGAATAATTTTAAACAGGTAATGAAGTGGATAGGTTATGTTCAATGAATGTGTTTATCCTTATCCTGTTCAGAAAATACTGTTTCTATCTTCATTTGCATTAGGATTTATGGTGAATTTAATTGTCCACCAGCTATTCTGAGATTAATGGGTGCTATTTTAGTTTTTTGTGGTTTTTTGGCTCCATACACAAGGCAGGGCTTGAACTCCCAACCCTGAGTTCAAGAGTTGCAAGCTCTACTGACTGAGCCAGCCAGACATAGTAGGCTGAATATCTCCAGTTCTTTGCGACTTTAGGAATCATTGCTGTGGTGCTCAGCAGCCGTGTATTTCTTTTGAACTGTTTTTCCCTTTTAGATAAATAATTATTTTGCATGTAACTTTGCAATGCCAGATCTGGCTCTCGGATGAATTCTGGTAAAAACTCAATATTATAATGACTTCTTTTTTTTTTACTGACTAGTATCTGAAATCTTTTCCTGTATTTAGAGAAACTACAGTTACATTAATTGCGGTGGGAAGCGGAATTCCACCTCCCATTCCTACCAGAGATACAAAAAGGCCAGATGCCTGCTCTTCCTAACCTCTGGCATCCACAGCTCAGCCAAACAGGTGCTCTTGCCTGAAATTTAATTGAGGAATGAGAGCATAAACAATAGGGATGGTCTAGAGCAGTTCTTAGAGCATCGTCCAGGAACCCTCTCTGGGTCCCTGGAACCCTATCGAGGGTGTTCACAAGGTCAAAATTAATTTCACAATAACAGTGGCACATTATTTTCCTGTTTCACATTGATTTTATCATGAGCATACAGTGGAATTTCCTAGAGGCCACATGACATGTGATATTGCAACAGACTGCTGCAGAAGCTAGGAGAATCCAGCTGTCTTTAATGAAGTCAGATATGGAAGATAGTTTTTAAAATGTATAACAGTGTCATTCACACTCAGTTGGTTTTGTTTAAAAAATATACTTATTAAAATATTTGTGCTAGCATGTCATGTGCTTAATTTTAAAAGAAACAATATGTAACTATTTTAAATGGTTTTATTATAATGCATTAAATATTAATAGATATATATCCTAAAAACAAAAACTCTTTGGAGTCCTCAGAAAAAATTAAGAGTATCAGGGATTCTTGGACAAAATGTTGAGTACTGCTGTTGTAGAATCCCTAGGTCTCTTACATGAGCATCATCTGGGTATTTGTTAGAAATGCAGAGGCTGGGACCCCATCCCAGGTGTGTGAATCAGAAGCTCCCGGGGTGTGGCCTGGCAATCTGTTTTAACAAGCTTTGCAGGTGATTGTGATGCATGCTCATATTTGAGAACTAGTGGTCTAGAGCAATAATTTTCATCTTCAACTTGCCTCAGAATTGTGTGAAGAAAATGGCAAATTCCCGCTTACCACCCTCACCCCCTACCCCAGTTTGTGCTTCAGTAGTTTGGGATGGGGAGATCAAGGATGTGCATCTCTAACAAGGTTTCAGGTGGTAACATTACTAGTGTGGAGGACACTTTTTTGAGTGGGTCTGTCCTAAAAGTCTTCTTGGTGGTGGCAGTGGTGATAATACCCATTGTCTCAGTTATCCAGTGTCTAGTAGATATCCTAATCCCTTCTTCTGGCATGACTTTGCCTATAGTTTTGTCAGCATAAATTCTCTTGGTTCTTACTTGTTTTGTCTTTTAATATGGTTTTTCTATTCTCAGAAGTTAATATACACAGTTTTTCATAAGACAGAGTCAACAAAACTCAAGGGACACAGTGTTGTATTGTTCTTCCTCCATTCATATTTCGTACTTTTTCAGAAACAACCATTAGGAATTCTTTTAGCTTTTGGATATTTATCTCCACATTTCTCCAATAAAATACCTGTTTTCTAGTTCTTCATTTATGCATTTTAGGCATATCAGCTTCCCATTCTGGTAGATGAAAGCTTCACTCTTTTTCACTTCTCTGGCCCTAACCATAAATGAGTACACTTTTCCCTATTTTCCAAATATAGTTATAATTTTGGTTAGATTAATAATATTTATGTTTTTTATGACTAAATGTTATTCAACTAAGTTATGCTGTTTGCAGTGAATATGTTTCTTTCTGGCTCAGCTTTTTCCCTTTGTTAGTAATAATTGCCTAAGTTGTTCTTTGTTTACTTTTTTGAGTACTTAGTCCTTGACTCTTTCTCTTTCGAGTAAAATACATTTCAGTATTTCAGGTACTTTTATAATTGCATTTTCTTAGTCATCTTTTATTGGAATATGATTGGCATATGTATAATAGGAATATTGGAGTATTGAACCCGGAATGATAGCTTTCTGTATGGAGCACAATGTTATCTTGAGGCCTTCACCATCTTCCTGTCTTCATTTCTCTCTTGTGTTAGAGACTTTCTTTGTCTCTATTTCCCATTTCTATTTCTCTTTTTTGGGTTATCTTTGATCTTGCTGGAGTACCTCCAGTTATTTCCTAATAAGGCATGTATGAGATGGAAATTTCTTGAGAAGTTTTGATTTTCTTTAACTTTCTGTAGATGACTTGCACATGTGTGATCATTTGGTTCAATTGGAAATGTTTTTTTAAAAAAAATTAATGTGTATTTATTTTGAGGGAGAGAGAAAGCACAAGCCATGGGGGGTGGGGAGGACAGAGAGAGGGAGAGAGAGAGAATCCCAAGCAGGTTCTGTGCTATCAGCACAGAGTCCAATGTGGAGCTCAATCCCATGAACCTGAGATCATGACCTGAGCTCAATCCCATGAACCAGGAGATCATGACCTGAGCCAGAATTAGGAGTCAGAGGCTTACCCTCATTGAGCCACCCAGGTGCCCCTGGAAATAACGTTTATTAGATTTTTGAAGTTATTTATCCATTCTTTTTCAGGTTTTAGTGTTGAGCCAATTCTGATTCCCATTTTTCCTATGTAACTTTTTTTGTTTTTTGCTTCTGCTATAGGTTTTCTTTATTATTTCTTTGATGCTGTTTTTCTCTTACATTTTCTCTCATCTCTCATCCTAGAACTGAGATCCATTAATTAATTAATTAATCCAACATTAATTGAGTGTTGGATCTCCTGCTATATTTCTCTAATTTTGCCTTTTCTCTATTTTTCATCTCTGACTTTTTTCCTATGTTCTGGGAGATTTACCTCTAGTATAATATCTTTCAACTCCTCAGTTGAATGTTTAATTTTTGTTGAATTTTAAATTTCTATGATCATTTCTTTTCTCTGTAAAGCCTTTCTTTTACCCAGGTTGCTTTTCTTTCCTCCTTCCCTTCCCTTCCCTCCTTCCTTTTTTGGGGGGGGTTTGCTGAAATGTGTTTTCAACTTGCCTTTCTGTTTATATTTACGAGTGTCTAATATGTTATCCGTGAGACAAAACACACCTTTGGGCTTCTGCTGTCATGAGCCATATCACTTGACTACGTGGAGTGACAGGGGAGCTTAAGTTCAAACTCTTAACTCAGATTTCATCATTACCCCCTCTTCCATACATAGTGGTTTTGTCAACTTCTTAACTATTTGAAGATTCTGTAATGTAAACTGTGCTATTTCCTGCTCTCCCTTTCTGCTGGTTTAATACTCATTTTTATCAAGTTTGCTAAGTCTGTTACCCACTTACTCATCTGAAATTAGGCTTCATAAATATGGTGGCATTCATTTATTCCCATCAATTTCTTGGGCCTTGTCAGTTTTTGCTGTGTGTGTGTGTGTGTGTGTGTGTGTGTGTGTGTGTGTGTGTGTTCATGCACTTGCACTCACTCTCCTGTAATCCTGGAAATGTTTCGGGTGGGATTGTAATTAAATGAATGTATGCATGTATATATATTCAATCTGTGATCTTTGAAAAATTTATTGTCTATTTTGAGTCTGACTATAATTACTTTTCTGATTCTGTGAGTCAACCAATTCTCAACTAGTCAATTTTTTTTTCTTTTTAAGGAAACCAGAACTGGTTTTTATTGTTGGTAAACAAGAACCTTGACCGATCCACAAATCATTGCATTTTTACACCTACCAAAAAAGTCATATTATTTTATGATAAGTGTAATTTCACTCAGTATTTCCAGAGTTTAAATTCCTAGACTATAATACCTAGATTTATATGTCGCTAGTAAAATGTGTGTGTGTGTGTACATAATTATATTTCTCTGTTTATTGAGATTTAAGTGTAAGAGTTCTTCCAGATACAGCATAGAGGAATATTACCACATTTCCTTTTTGTTTTGCTGTCACTACAATGATGGTCAAATTAATGATAGAAAAGTTTTGACATCTGTAATCAAGATTAAAAATTTTAAACCAACAATAATCATTTCCATTAAAATGATGAAACAGCAAACTACTCCATACTAACTGTTGACCTCATTTAATAATTTACTTATTAGCACAATAAAAAATTTCTAAGGACATTTTGAAAATTATTGTTTAAATAATGTTAAATTTGTAACAAGGATTTTAAAATAAATGGCAGTTGTGAAACTTCTATCCTTTATGAGCTCAAAAATTATAGTACCCAGTGGGTCAGGCTAGGAGAGATGCTTCTTAACATAGTGAATATGAATTTTATCTTTTTCCTTTATAGTTTATTGTCAAGTTGATTTCCATATAACACCTAGTGCTCATCCCCACAAGTGCCCTCCTCCGTGCACGTCATCCCCCTTCCCCTCTAACCCATCCCCATCAGCCCTCAGTTTGTTCTGGGTATTTAAGAGTCTCTCATGGTTTGCCTCCCTCCCTCTCCCCAACTAATTTTTCCCCTTCCCCTCCTCCAAGGTCCTCTGTTAAGTTTCTCCTGTTTCACTTATAAGTGAACACATATGGTATCTGTCTTTCTCTGCCTGACTTATTTCACTCAGCATAACACCCTCAATTTCCATCCATGTTGCTACAAATGGCCAGATTTCTTTCTTTCTCATTGCCATGTAATATTCCATTGTATACATAAACTACATCTTCTTGAAAGAATGAATTTTAAAAAGGCATTGAATTTAGCCTCACATCATTGAAATAATGTTAGAAAATTTCTATCAAATATCTAGGTATAAATAGATTTTAATAATGGTAACAATAGCTCTATCTTGGGAGATAGTTATATGGTTTTCAGTTTATTTTACATAACTTCAGAATAAATGCTTTCATCACTTGCAGTCTCCTTAAACAGGTACACACTTCCAGTTATAAAATAAATAAGTCATGAAGAATAAAAGTACAACATAGGGAACACAGTAAGACTGCAATAACTTTGTAGAATGACAGATGGTAACTACACTTCCTGTGGTAAGCATTTTGTAATGTATACAGTTGTCAAATCAGTATTTAGAACCCTGAAATTAATACTATGTCAACTTTAGTTAAATTAAACATTTTTAAAAAATGGAAATATATTAAAAAAAGACAGTTGTAGATTACAATATGCCTGGGGTTGAAGGTGGGGAGAGTTAGCTTCTCTGTAATGTCTATCAGCCCACTTCCCACACAGCTAGCTACCCACAAAAATGCAAGCACAGCTTCCAGATAAGTCTTCTAGCTCCAGACTCCTTCAAATAGCTTGTCATCACTGATTTAGAGAAGGTCTGAAGTTGCTTGTCTTTTGTACAAGGTCCTAACATGTGACTTTGTTTGCTGTGACTTTGTTTGCATCCAGCTTACACATTTTTGGTAGAAATAGCACAGAAATGGGGGTGCCTGGGTGGCTTAGTCAGCTGAGTGTCCAATTTCAGGTCAGGTCATGATCTCACCACTTGTAGGTTCAAGCCCCATGTCGGGCTCTTGTGCTAACAGTTCAGAGTCTGGAGCCTGCTTTGAATTCTGTATCTCCCTCTCTCTCTCTGCCCTTCCCCAACTCGTACTGTATCCCTCTCTCAAAAATGAATAAATGTTGAAGGGAGGGAGGGAGGGAGGGAGGAAGGAAGGAAGGAAAGAAGGAAGGGAGAGAGAAATGATAATGTGTCCTTAGCAGCTCATTGTCATATCAGGAGGCACAGGCTATTGCATTCTCTCATTGATGGGGTGAAGGAAGTGTGAATTTTGATCACTTAGTAAAGATGGTATCAGCTGGGTTTCTCCATTGTAAAGTTATTTTTCCCCTTTGTAATTATTAACTACTTTGGAGGATATAATTTGAAACTATGTAAATATCCTGTATTTTAAACTTTCATTCAGTAATAACCCACTGACAATTCTAAATTAAATAAATTTTTACCATGGTGTTTGCAAAATAATAAGTTTTGAACTCTGTATTTCCTTCTAGACTTATTAGCTGACATTCCAACTATGTGAACAAGTATTTTCTTCATACATATTTCATTAGTCTTGATGTTTGAAGGGAATTCTACATGAGAAATTACCAATGTAATAAATGGTTTATTTTTGTATGTCTTGTGTAATGAAAAACCTTTCCTGTTATGTGGCCACAAAAACATTGAAATCTCAAATTCCCTGATTTTACTCTTGGCAACTAACACAGGTCCTCCAGCCACCCACACTGCTCAAATCTCCCCTGTAGTATTTCTGGAAGTTGTGGAGGTGAAGGATTAGGATTTAATGACATGCTTATATACTCATCTGCCAGTGACAGTCACTGTGTATTGCCCACCTACATTGTTATCAGTCTTCAGCCCCCGCTACCTTGTGAAATTGTTCTCTCTCCCCAAAGTCCTTTGAGGGAACTGGGTATGTTGATGATTACCATGTTAAACTACTACTACTGCTTAGGCCCAAAACATTTTTAAAATGCTAGCACCATGTCAGGATCCAAGTAGAAGGGGGAGAAGCAGCCCTCTCCCCAATCCTTGATAGCAAATAGCAGTGCTGTGGCTGACAGACTCACATGTCTCCTAAAAAGAAACAAACATACCAAAAAACAAAAACACAACTCTTTCAGCTTCTGGCCCCAAATGCTTTCTATGTAGCAACTAGCTGGAAACTTATCTGAGAGATGGAAGAGAGGACAGATACCATTTTATTCCATTTGTTAGTTTCCAAACTTCCTCTAAGGGTCCTTGTCTATATAGGGAAAGAAACAAGTAACAGATTCCCTGACATCAGAGTTCTCAACTGTGATACCATTGACATTTGAGGTGGGGATAAGTCATTGTTTTGAGGGGCTGTCCAGTGCGTTGTCAGATGTTCAGCAGCATCCCTGGCCTCTATGCACAAATGTCAGGAGTATCCCTCCCCCAGTCTCAATAACCGAAAATGTCTCTTCACATACTCGAATGTTCTTGGTGGAGGTGGGGTTAGAGAAGGGGACAAAGCTCCCCCAAGTTGAGAACCAATATTCTAACGTCATTCTCTACCATCTGTATCAACTTGCAAAGATACTTACAAATCTGGGCCGATTTATGCCATAGACAGGCACCCTCTCCTCCCATTGGGGAGCCATGGGAGTCAGCACTTTCTCTTTCTCCTATCCCTTGTTGGTCTTCAGTTTTCTCCTTTTTCCTTAATCATTCCTTAAATTCTCAGTCCCTCTCTTTACTTCTAGAGTTACTTCAGACTCTTTTATAAGTGGCAAAGAAAACGAAAAGAAAGACCCTAACATCTGCTACTTTCTTCCTGATTCTCTCTGTCTCCACACTCCCATCCCAATGTTAGTTACTCTGTTTGAGCTTCATCTCACAGGAAAATCCCCAACCTGACTCACCTGGTTTATATTCCCAGTGGTCACATACCCAAAGTTTCGCCATTAGTGTCTATGAATGCCCACATTCATTTTTATCATTCTCTGTAGCACCTTGAAGAGAGGCAAAGGGCCAAGTCTTTTACCATACCTGTTGCTCTTCTTCTTTTTATTTCTTTGATAGAAATAAAAATATTGAAGGAAGTTAGTGTATGCATGGCAAAGAGCCTTTACAGCCCTGGGTTGGAATCCCAGCCCAAATTGCCAGCTATGTTACCTCAGACAAGTTACTTTACTTTTCTGTGCTCCTTATCTGTAGAAATGATAAACCCTACCTCACTGGGTTGTTGTGAATATTCAACTGTTTATTAAATCTATTATTTATCACTTATGTGTCTATCAATAGTTATATCTCTGTCTATGTATATCTATATATTCATCTCTATCCATATTCTTATTTCTCTATCTTCCTAGATAAAGGCTCAATTCTTGGTTTTATAATCATAATAATAGTGGATAACCAGCATTTTCTATAACTCTATAAACAATATTCCTTTTCTCATACTTTTTTTTCTTTTTTGTAGAAAACTTCACTGAATTATATTCTAAAATAGGGAAATAGAAATCTGAGTTTATTTCAGAAGGTCTTAGGGTTATTCTCCTTGACATTTCTCAAAGTATTAGGCATGTTTCTGTTACATTAGTAGATGTACATCATAAAAAGAGATGCAAACACTTGGTTATAGCCCAATCTTTCATACTTGCAATGTGTTTGAATCAGTGCTTCTAGAGAAACTTTTGAGCTTAAAATTAGGTAGATATAATTATTGATATGTATTTATTGCCATTTTATTACTTGTTTTGTCATTGTTTCTGAAGAATTTCTCTGATTCTTTCTCTTGTCTTTATCACTTTTGGTCTCTCCTTTGCACTCCAAGAGTCCCCTTTAATATTGTTAGTATATAAATGCAATGAAATATTATCCAGCTATAAAAAAGAATGAAATCCTGCCATCTGCAATGACATGGATGGAACTACAGAGTGTTATGCTAAGCAAAATAAGTTAGAGAAGGACAAATACCATATGATGAAAACAAAATGAACAAAGGGCAAGAAGAAGAGAGGCAAGAAAAACCATAGAGAACAAACTGATGATTACCAGAGGGGAAGTAGGTGGGAGGATGGGTGAAATAAGGGCTTAATCACTTGTTGTGATGAGACACGTGATGTATGGAAATGTAGAATCACTAAATCCTACAACTGAAACTAATATCACACCGTATGTTAACTAACTGTAATTTAAGTAAAAAACTTAAAAAAATTTTTTTTTTTAAAAGGGTCGATATAAAATCATGTTTCACTTGATGGGAACAGAAGATTTCCTCTATTGCTGTATAAAATTTCCTATGAATCACTTTGGAGTCTTCTCTTGGTGGTGGCCTCTGAATGCCTGCAAATTGTTTTGGGTATTAGTTAAGTATAATGTATGGATTATGAATACCATTATTGGGTCTAATTGCCTAGGTTTGAATCCTGATTCTCCAGTCACTTTACATGACCTTGAACATTTCACTTAACTTTCTGTTCGTTTCCTCATCTGTAAAGCAGAGCTAGTAATCATATCTGTCTCATAAGGTGTTTGTGATTATTAAACAAGTTAGTGTATGAGGAGTCCTTACAATATAGGAGATATTCATTAATTATACTATTTTAATTTATCGATTTAGAGAAATTTTGCTATAATGGAGAAATCAAATTTTATATATATAGTACATGTAGTTTGCATATATTTTGTAATATATACATTATTTATTTATAATGTATATTTCCCAAAAATAAAATTTGGAACTTGTTTTCTACCTTTCCGAATTGGGTATAGTAGCACTCAGAATAAGAAAGAAAAAAAAAGAAAGAAAAATACATTTGCCTAGATGTCTTTAGATAAGCAATATCCAAGAAAAACTTGTGTGATGTCTTTGACTAATCTACTTTAATTATTCTAACTGAAAGACTAATATATTTCTCTGCTCTATAATTCAACATTCATTTGATTAATCAACAAAAGCCTCCAGTATAAAATGTCGGTAAACATCAGCAAGTGCTAGATAAACACCCAATGTGACAGACATCTCATATTATTGCTAAATACTATAAAAATTAGTGGGATTTAATGTCAAAAGAGAAGGTAAAATATGACACAATTAGTGTATGTTATTGGTGTTGTATAAAATTAATTTACGCAACATGCAAAATAAAGAAAATAGCTCCTCGTCCCTTCTTCTTAGTTTTAAAGTATCTGCTACTTATTTTATATTCAGGGTATGAATTTTTGTATCTCAAAAAATCTACAGCACCACAGTTGATTTTTTAAGAATAGTACTTTTAACCTGAGATGAGAATTTGGATCAGGAAGACTTTTATTATGTTGTACAAATTATTTTTTCCATTTTGATACTCTTACATATTCTATTACCTTGCTGTCTTAGTATCTGTGAATAAATGTCAGCATGTAACCATGGAACATAGGGACATTATTTTTGGGGTATACTGTAGGAAGGGTCTGTCTCAGTGCCTGGGTATGATAGAAGTCAGATAACTCTCTAGCAAGTGATCATTTCAATTATAATCTTTTCAGATGTTAACTATGTATAGTCAAAACATGAGCAAAAAGGAAATTATTATTATGAATGTTGAAAGAAAATAATACACTGATGTACTTAGTGGATAGAATTATATGGAAAGGAGGATATTTTCTATGTATTTTTAAATTAGTAGATGCTTTTTTTAGAGAAGTTTTAAATTTATAGGAAAATAAGTGGTGAGTAGAGAGTAAGTATACCCCCCCTCGATTTTCCCTTCTTACCATTTTGCATTAGTGTGGTCCATTTGTTACAACTGATGAACCAAAACGGATACATCGTTATGGACTAAAGTTCATAATTTATACTTGAGCTCACTCTTTTTGCAATACGTTCTATTAATTTTAATAAGTATATACAGGTGTATAATCCTGATTATCATGTCAAGTGGAATGGTTTCACTACCATAAAATCCCTTGTGGTCTACCTGTTCATCTCCCCTTTATGTCTTTCCCCTAAATTCTTGAAACTACAGTTTTACTATCTATAGTTTTGTCTTTTCCAGTATGTCCTGTCTTAGAGTACATAGCCTTTTCAGATTGACTTCTTTGACTTATATATATTTAAGTTCCTTCAGTGTCTTGTCATTTATTGATTATCTTATCTCTTTTTAGTGCTGATTAACATTCCAGTATATGAATTACATAATTGGTTTGTACGTCACCTGTTCAAGGACATCTTCGTTGCTTTCCAAGTTTGGAAAATTATGAGTAAAGCTGATGAACATTCATGGGCAGGCTTTTGTTTCGACCCAATTTTCAGCATTCTAGAGTGGATAACAAGGGAGTGTGGTTACTGGATCATACAGCATACGTATGTTTAGTTCTGTAAGAAACCATCAAACTGTCTTCCAAAGTGGTTGTACTGTTTTAAGTTTCCTGCAGGAAAGAATGAGAGTTCCGGTTCCTCCAAACCTTACCAGTATTTGGTGCTGTGTTCTGGATTTTGACCATCCTAATAGGTATATTGTGTTAATTCTCCTTTGTATTTTTATGTTTTTAGAAATTATTTTAATGAAAAAACAGTGTTTTCATTTAGTATCAGTGAAGGAAAGTTACATAAAAGGCATGTATAGCAATGCACCAGCCACCCATACAGATATTACTTCCTTGTAGGATAGTGCTAAGTGGAGGAAATTCATAAAAATACATAGCCTTCTAAATCTTGATTCAGGGGCACCTGGGAGGCTCAGTCAGTTAAGCGTTCGACTTCAGCTCAGGTCATGATCTCACAGTTTGTGGGTTTGAGCCCCATGTCGGGCTCTGTGCTGACAGCCAGCTCAGAGCCTGGAGCCTGTTTCAGATTCTGTGTCTCCCTCTCTCTCTGACCCTCCCCTGCTCATGCTGTCACTCTCTCTCTCTCTCAGAAATAAATTTTTAAAAAATTTAAAAATTAAAATAAATAAATCTTGATTCAGTAGGTGTAAAAAGCTTGGAAAATAGATAATTTGACTTCAAAGAGGCTTAGTCTGAGATAAGGATTTTTTTAAGTTGTTATTTTATTTGAGAGTCACTCATGATTAGTATCAAAGTTGGAATACCTTGTGTGTTAACACCTGATTCATTTTAAATTTCTCATGGTCCTAAAGTCATTATCTTTTAATCAAAGTGTGTCACTGGAATTCAGATTAAATTTGAACAAAGAAGTAGGAGAGAATAGCGAAATCATTAAACTGAGTAAACAAACCAAAGCATCCAGTAAGACTGTTTAGAATTTTAATACCCAACAAATAGAATACTGAATGTCAGGACAATTCAGACCCTGCCTTTAATTGACACCTGCCTGGCTCCGGACAGTCAAAATGGATTGTCTCAGACAGGACTAGGAATTCAGGCTAATCTTAACCTGTGGCTCACTAACAGGTGAACAAACTGAAGGTATGCTCCACTCACAGAATTTCTTTAGAATAAGAATTTAGAAATGATGATATCAGTAGCTTGGATTTGACTATCCTAGCAGCATTTCCCCTGCATTTTCACATTAGTGTTCAAAAATTTTTCTTCTTAGCTCATTTTTCATATATTTGCTGGACAGTATTGCTCACTGGGGCTTCAAGAATCAGGTACCACATGTATGCTGATGGTCCTTTCTACTGAACTCCTGGATACACATCTCTCATTCATTCATTGATCTGTTGATTAACCAGTAAAGAAACGCATTCAGTCACATGTTCATTAATCGGCAGGTAGATCAGCATACCAACTGTGAGGTTTTGTGCAATTTATTAAGTCTCTCTGAATCTGTTTTCTTATCTACTTTGTAAGTATAATAGTATATGCCAGAGAGCATCACAGAGTAATTGTTTTATTTACTTATTGTTAAATAAAACAGTATTTGTAATTTTTGTGTCTCAATTCTTCCTACCACTTCCTTAGTACAGAATGTCTCCATTTCTTTCCTGAACTATTACAATAGATTTCTGATTAGTTTCTTTGCGTTTGTATATTTTCCCATTTATATAAGTTCTCTGCCTGTTGATATATAGTCTCCACACTTCACCAGTGGTGGTTGGGGTTAAGAAAGCAGAGGCCAAGTGAGAAAGGCAAAGATCACCTGTGGAGGGATAGAGGAGGCACAACAAAAGACCTGCATGAAAAGTGCGCAGAGCTAAGATCCTACTCATACTTCAGAAATGTGTAATAAGCCCTCCCCACCCCCAACCTACTCCTGTACTTAACATTAAGTGCCATTAAGGATGCCATTAAGGATGGGAAAATTGAATGGAAGAATCTTTGAAAACTTTCATTTTCCTGAAAGGAATCTTTCAAGCCTGAAAGACACAGTTTAACTAGAATGAGATGGAAATGTCATTAATTGAAAGTCTTGTATTTCTCTAATTCTTAAAGAATTCAGAAGAAGATAAATTAGTTGAAGAAATGTGAAGAAATAGACTTTAACTTCACACAATATGATCTTTGTAAATTTGTACCCTTGAAATAGAGACATAGAGCGGTGTCTCATGGAATTATGTTCCTGGTATTTTCTAGGCAGTGGAACTTTGCCAAGCTCTTGTGACAATTGTTTCTTAGAAATCTTAATCTTTTACATACCATCCTATTAAAAATAGATTGTCTATAGATGCAAAGTCTGCTAGCACGATAAGAGTTTCCCTTGACATTTGATAGAGAATTTGATAAGACAGCCATATTAGACAACACAAATCTGTCTGGCCTTCAGCTTTTCCACACAAGAAAATAGTGATAAAATGCCTTCAAAGTCTTTAGGGAAATGAAACATGACTTATTCTAGAGTTTATAATTAGCCAAATGGACATTCAAGTATAAAGGCAACTAACAGTTTTGATCATGCAAAACTTTCTCAAAGAAACAAGATGTTCGATTTCACTCAGCCAAAGGAGAATGAAGAGACTGGCCAGAGGACTTAGGGTGGCCAACGAATCCATTCACCTGTAGGTTGAAGATTAATAATATAAAAATCAGAATTGTAGGATATAAAAACTTAGTTACAACCTCAGCTCTTTTTCTTCCTACTTCTTTATTGTACTCAAGGTGCCTTCCATACTAAAATTCTTGAAATCAGTTGTGGTTTTACCATGAAGCCTTTACATAAACTCTTCACTCTGCCTGGGACAAGTTCACCCAAGTTCCTTCTTTTCTTATTCCACATCTATTCATCCTAAGGATTCAGCTTCATCATCACTGTCTTCAGAAATTTCCCCCATCGCCTTCCCCATTTGTGCTCCTGTGCTGTGTCACTCACCACGCTTATCAAACTGTGTGAGAAATTTCCTGTTTCTAATCATTCTCTCCAGTCACTGCTTTGTCAAAAAGACTGTTTTGTGCGTGTAGAAACAGGATCTGTAGGGGCGCCTGGGTGGCTTAGTCGGTTAAGCGTCCGACTTTCGCTTAGATCATGATCTCGCGGTTCGTGGGTTCGAGCCCCGCGTCGGGCTCTGTGCTGACTGCCAGCTCAGAGCCTGGAGCCTGTTTCAGAGTCTGTCACTCCCTCTCTCTCTGACCCTCCCCTGCTCACGCTGTCTCTCTCTCTCTCTCTCTCTCACCTAGAAATAAATAAAACATTAAAAAAATTAGAAAAAAAAAGAAACAGGATCTGTATGCTCATTTGTTTTTAAATTCTTAGCATCTCTCACAGTGCCTAATTTATGGTGAACACTTAATAAACAAATTGATGCACCTCAGATTGTGAATATGGTTTTAAGTTATTTTTTGCTTCCCCTTGTCCTGTAATTATATTATGAAAAGTATTTTGATAAAATCCAGATATATATTTGTTAATGTTAAGTAACACAATTCACAATCTGTTTTGACTTGCCCAGATCAAGATTTTAGGTAAATCCAATGAATACTTTTTTGATCATTAAACTATGCCATTTCAAGTGATGGTTTTATACCATTAAAATATTAATTTTAAGATATATATTTGCATCACATACCACTAATTCAATTTATTATAAAATGGCAAACTTACTTAATTTGACCAGACACCATGCTGTCAGTAATTTGACAATAATGATACTGTTTTCCCCCAGTGACTGAGATCAACAATATCAATTTGCTAAGCTAATGCTTGTGTGGATATTGTCAAGAAATAATTGAGTGAATAACTTGGATAAATAAAAGGCAGATTTTGATATCAGGACTACTGAAATGAAAAATTCAAGTGTGGCCAAGTAAGCTACATTTCCAAACTATATATGTGTGAAATACAATTATTTACTGTTTTATTAAACAGATATATTTATATTGCATATTAAAAACATTGCATATAAAAGATTAAAATATCATAAAAAATATGGAATCAAATTATAGAATATTATTATCCAAATGGTTCTTTTAGGAAGGAGTAGTCATCTTTCCCCAACTGTTATTACAAAGTTTTTCACCTGAAGAGCTCCTAATATTATTGTATTATCTTGAATTGCTAAATTCACTTTAATGAATTATTTCTGAAACAATATAATGATACAGTTAAACATATTTTATCATCTTTTGAAGCCTTGAAACATGATGCAAATAAAGGGAGAATAGCATGTCAGGAACACTTAATTGTCATTTTACTTGCTTTAAAATTAGAGGTAAATTGGGGCACCTGGGTGGCTCAGTGGGTTAAGCCTCGACTTCAGCTCAGGTCAGGATCTCATGGTTCATGGGTTTGAGCCCCGCATCCGGCTCTGTGCCGACAGCTAGCTCAGAGCCTGAAGCCTGCTTCAGATTATGTATCTCCCTCTCTGACCCTCCCCTGCTCACATTGTCTCTCTCTCTCAGAAATAAATAAAACATTTTAAAATTATTTTTAAAACATAATAAATAAAAAATAAAATTAGAGTTAAATTTAGAGATAAGACTTACCTTTCTACTTCTCCTCTCCAATTTTTTATTTCACAATTAAAAATAAACTGGCTTTGGAGCACCTGAGTGGCTCAGTCAGTGGAGTATCTGACTTCGGCTCAGGTCATGACCTTGCAGTTAGTGAGTTTGAGCCCCATGTTGGGCTCTCTTCTGTGCTGACAGCTCAGAGCCTAGAGCCTGCTTCAGATTCTGTGTCTCCCTCTCTCTAACTCTCCCATACTCATGCTCTGTCTCCCTCCCTCCCTCTCTCTCTCTCTCTCTCTCAAAATAAACATTAAATTTTTTTAAAATATTAGCTTTAATGACTATATGTTAAAACCAAATAAGGAACAATTTGTTTCAGATTGGAAGCATGATTTTCTAGGCTAATACTCTTATATATGATAACTGCACTCAAATTTTGGGTAAAATCTTGTCCTTTTCTTTGGAATTCATTGCTTATTTGAAAAGGAGATTAAACAGTCAGGTATATTAGTCACTTAATCACTATTTAAATCCAATATAGTTAGTTTAGATTCATTTTTGAGAAAAAAACACAGATATTGAAGAAATATTTTAAAATTTGAAATGTATGAGTGTTTTAAATTAGAGATTATCAAACCTTTCTCTTTTCTTTTTTAATTGGAACTGATAATGAAGAGTTTCATCCATATTGTGAGTTAGTCTAAGATCCAAGAAACGTTCAGCCTGAGGCATAGCTCTCCCATGGGGAGTATGTGTTGTATGAAATAAATGGATAATCTTGTAATGACCAGGTTGTGATGAAAAGGGACTATGAATGAAACTAGGATATTTCTATGTTTTAGATGGTCAAGATTCCACCATTTACAAAGTTTATCTAAAGTATGCATAGAGGCACCTTAGTGTTTAGGCTTTCTGAATGAATCTAACAGAATCAATACCCTCCACCCCCAAATATCTAGCAGGGCAACTATTTAGCTATGAATATCTATAAACGTTGATGTTTTCATGTTTTTGTCGACAGACATTTACATGATTAACACATGGGATTATTTATTTACATTGCATATAATGATATAGAGGAGCTGTAGTTTTTTTTGT
Organism: Crocuta crocuta; assembly: GCF_008692635.1. Classification (NCBI taxonomy): domain Eukaryota; kingdom Metazoa; phylum Chordata; class Mammalia; order Carnivora; family Hyaenidae; genus Crocuta; species Crocuta crocuta. The sequence continues at coordinate 87,092 of NW_027551570.1, forward strand.
TTTGTTTTTAGCAGAACCCTATGAAGGAGAGACATGCTTATGGTAGAAGAAATTTGTTGTTAACTTGGAGTAGGAGGTAAAACTCCCACAGAGCATAGCTGTCCTTTAAGGAAGAAGGGGTACTCCGTTAATTAAAGGGCATTTGTTTTGCTAGACAGTGATATGTAAGTGTGGGACCAAGAGAATTAGCACCTTGGGTTGCAGGGTATGTGATGAAGACTTCAGATACCTGCCTTATCTGATGATGACTACTGAGGTGCATTTTGTATGGAATTTGCTCTGTTTTGGTAACGTCTCTTCTAGGGCACCTTGTGAAATCCTTGATATCTTTTTCATTCCTCCATGATTTTTTGAGTAGGTGACATGGAAGATTTGGGAAGAACTGCTTCTAGGCTGGCGATAAATGGTAATAGAATGCAAGTGGAGACTGTTGGGTGTCTGAGCCATAGGTGCACAGGTTCTCACTCAATAATAGAATTGTTATCCATGCAATTTATCTTAGAGATGATGTTCTTGGGAAGAATTTTTTTTTTAACCAGGAAGTTTATTTTGGATGCATATTCTATTTCTACCTATTCTTGCTACGTGTGTGTGTGTGTGTATACACACATTTCTCTAAAACACACATGTGTATTGCATCTTGATTCTCTTACTCTTGGCAAAGAAAAAACATGTTCTGTGCAAGAAAAAAAACAACAAACTGAAACATTCTTTCATTCCTTCAGATATGTTCTTTTCAGTGAGTAACATAGCCCTCCTCTGTCTCTACTTAGTGTCTGAAAAATAGATACTACATGGAACCAGAGTTTATATTTTAACTATTCCTGACTTCACATATATAGCTTTAGGTTTTATATTTTAATTACTTTTTAAGTTTATTTATTTATTTTGAGAGAGAGTGGGTGTCCATGTGGGGGAGAGGCAGAGAGAGAGGGAAAGAGAGACAATCCCAGGCAGGATCCACAGTGTCAGGACCTAGCCCAATGTGGGACTCAGCATCACAATCCATGAGATCAAAGTCAAACATGAACCAATATCAGGAGTCAGTTGCTTAACTGACTGAGCCATCAAGGTGCCCGAGGTTTTATATTTTAAAAGTATGCTTCACTTTTAATTGGGATTGCATTGAATGTATAGATCAATTTAAGGAGGAGAACTAATAACTTAACAATACTGGTCTTCTAACCCATGGACAGGATATAACTCTTCTTTCATCTACATATTTAAGAAATTCTTTCAGTAGTGTCTTAGTTTTTAGTACATAGAGCTTTCACATATAATATTTATCCTTAATATTTTTGAAACCATTATAAATAATACTTTCTAATGTGAATTTCTTGTTGTTTGTTGCAGTATATAAAAATATATTTGATCTTTGGTTGATTTCATTACATTTTCTGTATAGATGCTCATGTTTGTGAAGAAAACCTCTTTTATGTCATGTTTTTCTCATTTTGCTTTGCTTTTATTTTATTTTATTTATGTGATTGCACTGACTAGAAGCTCTAGTGCAATGTTGAATGGAAATAGAGCACAGATTCTTTTCTTGTGCCTGATCTTAGTGGGAAGCCATAGAATTTTATAGAATTGCTTTCCAGGTGGAGACCATTCATTCCCTTGTATTCCTAGTTTGCTGGACTTTTGCATCTTTTTTCTTTAATCAGGAATGGATTTGAGATGTGGTCAATTACTTTTTGTATACTTGTAGAGATGCTCATATGTTTTCTTTGGATTTCTTTCTTAGTTTTCTTATTTTTTTTTTTTTAGTTTGTTAATATGGTAAACTATATTCATTGATTTCCACGTGTTAAATTTAATGTGCGTTCTCAAGATAAATAGTACTTGGTTATGATATCTTTTTGTATAGTGTTACATTCAAATTGCCAAAATTTTATTTAGGATTTTTATGTCTATATTCAGTTGAGATATTTGTCTATCATCTTATTTGTGATGTCTTTGGTTTTGGTATCAAAGGAATATTGATCTGGTAAAATGATTTAGGAATTATTCTCTTCTCTTAATTTTCTGGAAAAATGTGTATAGACTTGGTAATATTTCCTCCTTAAATAAATAAAGACATATTAGCTTGGAGTTCTCTGGGAAGGTTTAAAACTATAACTTGATTTTCTCTGGTCGATACAGGGCTCTACTTATCAGTTTCTCCTTGAGACACAATTGATAACTTTGTCTTTCAAATAATGTGTCCATTTCATTCAAGTTGTTAATACTCACTATCCTTCTAATAACGTCATTAGAATCTGAGAATTGTCACCTCTCTCATTTCTGATATTGGTAATTTGTGTCTTACATTCCATTTATCCTCTGATTTGTCTCTCTGGAGGTTTACCAATGTTATTGATCTTAAAGAACCAGCTTTTCATTTCATTGGTTTTCTCTGTTGTTTTTCTATTTTTATTTCATTGATTTCCACTTTTATCTTTATTACTTTTTCTTCTCATTTTGGTCATCATTTGTTCTTATTTTTACCATATCTTAAGATATAAAATGAAGTCACTCAGGTGAGATCTTTCTTCTTTCTGAATAGGTAATAAATAAGGTTTCCTCTAAGCCTGGCTTTAGTGGCATTCCACAGATTGCGACAGGTTGTGTTTTATTTTTATTCATTTGAAAGTATTTTCTAACTTGCCGTTTGAATAGCCTTTTGACCTATTGGTTATTTAAAGTATGTCATTTAATTTCCAAATACTTGGATATTTTTCTGGCATCTTTATGTTATTGATATCTAATTTGTTCCATTTTAGTCAAAGAACATGCTTAATGTTACCTGAATCTTTAATTAATTAATTAATTTATTTATTTATTTTTACAAATAGTTTATTGTCATACTTGAATCTTTTAAAACTTATGATTTGCAATATCAATCAGAATACACTACTAAATGTTCCATATTTACCTGGAAAGAATGTGTATTTTGCTGTTGTTGGGGAGAAAGTTTACTTAAAGTCAGTTAGGTTGAGTTGTTTGATAATGTTGCTCAAGCATATCTTTGATGATTTTTTCCTAGTTTTTCTGTTATTGAAATTACTGACTATAATTATCTATTTTTGCAATTCATTTCTGCTTCATGTATTTTGAAGCTTAGTTATTAATACATACATATTCAGGATTGCCATGACCTTTTGATGAATTGAACTTCTAATAACTCTAATAACATTCTCTGATGCAAAATCTACTTCCTTTGCTATTACCATAGCCACTACAACTTCCTTTTGCTTGGTGTTAGCATGATGTAATGCCTTCTGTTCTTCCTTTTAGTGCTTTACAGTTACCTCGCCGATGTCCTCTTGCTTCTGTTGTTTCTGATGAAGAATCTGCAACCATCTTTGTCTTTTCCTTCTCTGTACATAACACTGTGTTTTTCTGATTGCTTGTAAGTCTTCCTCTTTCTCACTGGTCTTACGTAATATGATTCTGAAGTGCTTTTGTTATATTTCTCCTTCCTGGGTTTTGTCAAGTCCCTTAGAACTTCATATGTATATTTTTACCAAGTTTGAAAATTTTTCAACCATTATTACCTCAAAATTTTCTTCTGTTCTTTTCTCCTTTAAGGAGTCCCAGTTACATATGAATTAGCCTGCTTGAAGCTGTCCCACAGTTTGCCAAAGATGTGTGTTTTATTTTACATTTTCTTTTTCTCTGTTTCAATTTAGGTAGTTCTATTACTTTATTTCCAAGGTCACTATTGTTCTCTTTAGGAATGTTTAATCTGCCATTAATCCCATCCAATAAATATTTTACCTCAAATATTGCAGTTTGCACCTCTAAGAAGTTCAATTTGTTTCTTTAAAAAATATCTTCCATTTCTTTATTTAATGCTTTGAACATAGGGAATACAGTTATAATATTTAAATATTCCTGTCTTTCAATTACAATACCTGTGACAATACTGAATCATTTCTATTTTCTTCCCTCACAATGGGCTCTGTTTCCCAGCTTATTTCCATGCCTACTTGTCTGATTGGCTAGCAGATATAATGAGTTTTAACTTGCTGAGTATTGGATATTTTTATATTCTTATTAATATTCTTGTGCTCTTTTGGGGGGCAAGTTAAATTACTTGGAAACAGTGTTATCCTTTCAGGTTTGCTTTATGATTTGCTAAGTATGTATGAATTAATGCTCGTCTAGAACTAATATCTCCCACAGTTGATGTGAGACTTTCCTGAGTATATTACCTATGCATGATGAATCTTTCCAAGCTGTCTGGTGGGAGCGGTGGAAGCAACTGCAAACACTGTTTCTATCCCCCTGTGAGTGCCAGAGACCGTTCCATTTAATCCCTACAGACGATTCTTTTCTTTTCCTGCTCTTGGGTAATTTCCTTACATAATTTTGTTGATGTGTACTCAGCTTAGTTAGGACTTTCTGCAGCTCTCCAGTGTTCACTTTCTGTGCAATTCTCTTCTCTCTGAAACCCTAAGTTATCTTGGCTTCTCTGGACTCTGACTCCCATCTTCTTGATTCATTGAGATCACTGGGTTCTGCCTGGTTTGCTCGCTCTTTGCTATGGCCTTGGAATTCTCTCAAGTTAGGATGGTTAGAGGACTCATCGTATTTCTCATATCTGAGGGACCACCATCTTTCATTACCTCACATCCCTTGTTTTGAAAATCATTGTTTTAAATCTTTTATCTTTGAGGGGGTTGTTTCTGATTTGTTTTTATTGGAAGCAGAAGTCCATGTTTGGATTTTATATTTCAAACCTTTTATGAAGTGGAGATAGTCTACAAAATAGACCCTACAGGATTGACCAAGAGACTTGAGAGCTTCTTACATTATGTGAATCAAGATTATGATGGGCTGGTGTATTAAATCTTGAAAATATTCACTTTCCCTCTGAAATCATTAGTAGATTGGACTATATCCAAACCCACCTGAGATTGCAAATGGCATGGTTTACTGGTATCATCAAAGGTATTAGAATGGGAAGGAATTTTCTTTCTTAGTCTGTGGCCTTGGGAACATAGTTCAACCCCTTTTATTCCTCCTGGGTAAATCCTCAGATACGTTGCATTTGAATAGTCCTACAGAATATATAATGAAGAATGTTATATAGGTCAAATACATGTAAGGTTGGCTAGTTTCTTGGTTCTATTCATTTTATCTTTTGAGTTGCTTTGCTTTTCTGTAAGCCCCATGCCTCTGGGGAAGCAAATAGACTTGATCTTTCCTCTTTGGATACCTAAGATGGTCCCATTCTAAGTATCTAGCCATTAGTCATTAATGACATAATGAACAGGAATTTATTGAACTCTCTCTTTAAACACAATGCACTGATCTATTCTCTTCAGGTTTTGTTGTTTTCAATGAGTCAGAAACAAAACAACAGAAAACAGCATTGTGGACTGTTTTTATTATTTTTTTTTAAATTTATACCTATATTCCCTTGCAGAAAATTTCCAGCCATGGCATTTTCCTGATTATTTTTATTGCAACATTTTGTCCACTCCCACTGAATGCATGCAAGTACATTCTTAGGAAGGAAGACCCTGTCCTATACCTTCTGTCACCTGGCTTTCTATTGTCCCATTAAACCAATTTTAGAGAACTTTCTGCTTCCATATTACAAAAACCTTCCAATTATGCTATAATCTAAATGTCCTTAACCAAATTTTTATATTTTAAGTTTCATAGTTTCCTATTAGTAATTCAGACTGCAGAAGATTTTATTCCTGTGTTTAAACTTCTGGGTTCTTACCTTATCTGGGCAAAGAAAGTTGTTAGCACAGGTTTAAATTACATTTTCTCTTCAATATATCTAATACAGAAAACCCCATTTTATTGCCACATTCAGCATACCACATGTTAGCTGTACTCTTAAAATGTATTTTCATTGCTTTTTTAATGGATGTCCTATTGGCTTATCAGTTTTATTATGAAAGAATATGGACAGCATTTCTTTGCAGATGTTCTTAAATTTAAAAAATGAGCTTATCTTTGAGATTTTTAAATATACATTACAAATCTTGTAGCAGTAGTAGACATCTAAAAACATTTTATTTCATTGAAATGATCTCTCCTTTAGAGGCTTTTATTTTATTCCATGAGATCAAGATCCCAGAAAGATTACCAAAGGCTTTTTAATGAGAGGCAAGATTCAGATATTCTCAAGGGGGAGATGTAAAACAGTTTTAGCTATTAAAAGATAATATCAAAGCATGCACAAGTGCATAACCTGAAAAATGGATCAATTAGGAACCTATTGTATCCTTGGGAGAAGGAGCACTTCAATTAAAAAATTGAGACCTTGGCTATTAATATTATTAAATGAAGACAACAAAAGCTGCGATACAGCTTTTTCATTTACTATTGTAATACCCATGGGCCAACTATAGCTAGGTCATTTCTTCACAACCACATGAATTCTCTAAATGTCACTTTGGTCACAAAAGAACTTCATCCTTTTGAAGAGTTTCCTTGATTCATTTAAAGGTTCGACAGCTTCGACCTCCCTCCCGCATGATGTATTTATTGACAGTTTTCTGGAGAAGAATAGAGTCTCTTCTAAATGTTATAATTAAGATGTGATATCAGTCTATCAAAAATATATGTACATATTTTTTTTCCCAAGAGTTTAATAGCTTATATTGAGACATTGTTAATACTGGACATCAGAAAATTCTGTTAGCTCTATCTTCCAAGTAGATGGATGACCTGACCACTTTTCATCGCATCTTATATTACCATACCAGTCCCACACATCACCGTTCCTTCCTGGATTATGCCAATAACATACTAGCTGGGTTTTCTGCTTTATCCCTGCCACTTCACAGTCTATTTTCTACCAAGAAGCCTGAGTGATTCTTTTAAAGTCGTGTCCAGTAATGTTTCTCTCTACTTAAACCTGCAGTAGTTTTCCATTTCAGCCAAAGTTAAAGCAGAAGTTGCTTATGATGACCTATAAGGCTTTATGTGGTCTTTCATGTAGTTAACACTCTGGCTGCTTCTAAAACCTCTTTCTCACACTCATTTGGCACCAACCACACTGGTTTCCTTGCTCTTCTTTAACATATTTGGCATGACACCATTTTAAAGCTTTTGCACTGGCTTTTCCTTCTTCTGGGATATTCTTTCTCCAAAATATTTTCTTTTTTTTTTTTTTACTGTTTTATTTATTTCTGAGAGAGAGAAACAGCATGAGCAGGGGAGGGTCAGAGAGAGAGGGAGATACAGAATGTGAAGCAGGCTCCAGGCTCTGAGCTAGCCATCAGTCCAGAGCCTGACGTGAAGCCCAAACCCATGAACCATGTGATTATGACCTGAGCCAAATTTGGATGCTTAACTGACTGAGCAACCCAGGTGCCCTTCCCCAAAATATTTTCATTGCTACTTCACTCACTTATACTATTTGAATCTTTGCTGAAATGTCTACCTTCCAAAGGAGATTTACTTTTGCCACCCTATTTAAAATTACTGATCTTAGGGTGTCTGTGTGGCTCAGTTGGTTAAGCATCTAACTGTTGGTTTTTGTTCAGGTCATGGTTTGTGGGTTCAAGCCCTGAGTTGGGCTAATGCTGATAATGCTGAGCCTCCTTCGTATTTTTTCTTTCTCTCTCTCTTTCACTCTGCCCCTTCCTTGTGCATGCTGGCTCTCTCGCTCTCTCTCAAAATAAATAAACATTAAAAAAATAAAATTGCTAATCTCATCTACCTCCAGCACTTTAAATTCTGTCTCCTGAACTGTGCCATTTTTTTTTTTTGCCATAGCAAATAATAGATACTCAATTCATATTTTTAAATGAAGTAGATGCATTAATTTATCTCAGTGACACTGCAATCAATGCTTTGTATATGGGAAAAGAGAAGCCAGGACAAAGATTAACTTTACATTTATAGGACAGATAGTCCTTTATGTGAATCTAATTTCCACATAGAGAAACTCCTTTATTTTGCTTCATTAGCATCATTTTAACCAAATGCATTTATGAATAATGAATGCCTTGTTGGACATCTTAGATTAGATCATGCATACACAGTATTTGTATTGTATAAGTAAATTTGTTGAATTCATTGGGGTGGGTATGCAAGACCTGATAAAAAGTAGAGTTCCACACTTTGTATCTAGTTTTAATTATTTATCTGTCCTTGGGTCAGAATGTGGACTCCATTTCTGTACACCTACATGAGATGTCCTTCTTCTAGTTTGGATGAAACGTAGAAATTCTTAACATCATAAAGCTTCAATAGCCACTGCGTTTGTATAGAAATGTGGGATGCAGCCATTCCAAAGGAGAGAAAAATTGATTACATATATGTCTTTTTTAGCTTATACATCCATGTTTTAATCAGGCCAGACCTCAGTATTAGGAACACGTCTAAAGCTTTGCTTGAATATATTTATTTGAATTGATTTCTGTTGCTTAATAGGAATTTTTCCTAAAATGCCCTTTGATGTGTAATGAAGCCAATGACTACACTTCCGTGAAACAATTTTAAGCTCTAACAGTATTTTCCTTGTGGAAAGTGGTTTTAAAACATTGTTTACTAACCTAGAACACTGATGATATTTATTCAATCTGAAAGTTAGAAACATTTCACACCTGTAAAAAAGTGAATTCTAAAACTTGGTCTTACCAGCATTATTAATACATGTTTATTTTTCACTCACCGTGTTTAGGAAGAAGGTTTGGAGGAACTGAAAGCTCTTGCCAAGTTGCTCTTGAAGACTGTTTGGAATTTGTTTTATTTTTCCCATTCCAAAATGTAATGGTGATTATAGTAGGTAGTCATATACAATAAAAAAGTTATATATTTAAACCATTTCTTAAAAACATTCAAGTATAATGACATCTATAGCTACGGAAATGCAGCTGTGTGCACACAGTTTTATTCTATCATTATTATTACTAAAGCATCTCAGTATCATTACAGATCTAGTTGGAGTACTCTAGCTGTGTACTTGAAGAGTCAATTTCAATGCTTCACACTTCTATTCCCATTTGTTTGAAGAGTAAGAATTCTCATATTTTTAATGCTTTTTCTTCTTTCATTTATTCAATAATTATTTAGCACAAAGTCGAATCTGGGTACGCTTTAAAATTCTTACATGCTTAACTCAAGTCTCCTCTAGGTAGTAGTTTCTTGCTCATGAGTAAGGTCACTTCCAGATCAGTGCTTGTTGATAGAATTTTTTGTGATGAAGACAGTGTTCCATATCTGTACTATTCCATATGGTAGCCACTCACCACATGTGATTATTGAGCACTTGATATGTGGTTAGTGTGACTGAGGAATTGAACTTTTAATTTTATTTAAATTTAAACAATTGAGATTTAAATGTAAATACCCATATGTGGCTAGTGGCTACCATATTGGACTTCTTAGGCCAGGATATTATTTCTACAGGGTTAATAGTCCCTATAAAGAATTTGGACAGAAATGTCTGTTCTCTGTCCTTCAACCCTTGGTCTTTGCTTGATTTGGGCCATTACAGGTCCCTTTGAAGCTTTTCTTTACCACTCATTGTTGTGCTGTGGATCACTACTTATCCCATTGCCAGTCAGCAGCTTAATCTCCAGTTCTCTACCCATACTGCTGCTTGTGTCTCTTTGACCCTGGGGTAGCCTTGGAGAATTTGGAGAATCTGAACTTCCCCTTGTTACTCCTTAGTATTTATTGCTACCTCTTGTATTTCCAAAGCTATGGGTGACCTTTTGTCTACCTGGAGAGCACAGTCTCTTAGCATGAAGCAGATTCTGTGGAAATTGTTAAAAGGCACCTGCTATTCTACCACCATGTTCATAAAACCAAGCAGGAAACCATTTGGATGACTTACATACCAGGTATTGTTAAAAAACGTATTCTAAAATTTATTGAAAAGATTCACAGGATATTGCCTGAATCCTGGTGACTTCAATGCCAGTTCCTGAATGCTGAACCTTATCCCCTTGCACTTAAGTTGTTACATCAGTCTGTAGGTATCTGATCCAAGATGATGTTGAGTGTGGGTGGGAGACTGTCTTGACATCAAATTTAGAAACTTCTCCTTCACTTCCTCTTTTCCTCTACCAGGCTAGTAGGATGACACATACTTTTAGGAATAGAGCATAAATATGTGGGTTTTGTGAAAGGGCATTCACTGGATTTTATGCTCTTGTGGGCCTTATCTGAGCTGCCTATGTCAACTTGAGCTGTTACATCAGAGCCTCTTAGGAGAGAATCTGTTTATGAAACATAGGTGTTTACCCCCTTTTCTAGCCAGCAATCACACAAACAATAAAAAATCTTCTCTTGTGTCAAGGTCCATGAGAGGGCAGCCCCTGAGCACCACTGCTTGCACTCTTGGGGATACAGCTTTTCATTTCTCGCATGGTTTCTACTTTGCCAGGGAGCACAGGGATTTGGTAGCAGATGCTGTTTTAAGGCCTGGTTACATGTACCCTTACACTGTACTTGAAATCACTCTCCTCAGAAACCCAACTCACTGTAATCTGTTCTGTCAGATTTCTAATACACCCACAAGGATTTTCTTTTTCAAGACCCCTTTGCTCCTCTCAGTGGTTGCCTTTGGTAATTAGAACTCCCAAAGCCCCAATCAATCTGTTTGTATAGGTCTGAATCTAAATTGTGGACAAAGTTCAAGATCTTTCCCATAGGACTGTGGGCCCCACATAAATCATTGTGTATTGATGGGGGTTTAAATATTCCTGAGTTGGTTACAGAGCCCTGTCTAATGTATCCACAGACCTCTGGCTGCCATCGTCCTTGACCCTACATGGTGGGGTGACAGGCTCTTCTGAGTCTCACATTTGACTGAGTCAAGATGTTCTACCCCTGAAAACTTAAAAATTTGTTTTTAAAAATATTTATTTTTGAGAGAGAACACAGCAGGACAGGGGCAGAGAGGAGAGGAAGACTCAGAAACAGAAGCAGAATCCAGGCTCTGAGCTGTCATTGCTTAAACCCAAATACAGTGAGGTCATCACCTGAGCCACCCAGGTGCCCCTACCCTTAGAAAATTTTTAATAAAAATGCAAGGCACACCAAAAACTTTAAACCAGTAAAGACCCGGATGGCATTGTCATAACATAAATATTCTATTAAGGAAGAATATGATGGACCTGGATCATACGATTATATACCCAGTACATTTGCACTCTTGTCTTGAGGATGTAGTAGAGTGAATGGCTAGGCAAGTGCATTTATAAAATGCTTTCCAATACCTTGACTTACTTAATTCTGCTGGAAATTCACTGAAGTGTACAGGAATGCAGAAACTGGGATCCAGAGAGGTCAGCTGACTCACCCCATCAAATTAGGTTAAAAATAAATTTTCCTCATGGAAACTGTAGAAAATCATTCAAAAGAACGCAACTGTATCATATTGGGCCCTCACAAAAATAAACATCCTAATTCTTTGCCATGTTGTTTAATGAGTCCCTTCATATGTTTCTAAGACCTCTTGAGGAAAGTTCTGACGAATTAACTATAAGTCTTTTTTTTTTTTTAAATAAATTGAAGTATTTTTCCTTCAATGTTTATTGGCAATTGAAAAGCAATTCAAAAAGAGAATCTGATTCAATGATGTCACAAGTCCACTTGTTAGGCAGAGCAGCTGCTTGACAGTCCCTACCCCTATGGCCTTCAAATGTAATTGTCACATTTGTTCTGACACTTATTTTACATTTTATTGGAAGGTATTGGTCTGATAGGATTGCAAGGGGTAAATTCAAAATAAGGTCTGCTGAATTGCCTTTGTTCATTTCTCTTTATGGTCATTGTGAACACAAGGAGAATATGAGCCTGTGATCGAGGCACAGCTTTGCTTCACCATCCTCATCTGCCTAACTTTTCACCCTGACAGTTCTGGAGGACAATGATTGCTTTCCCCTTTTGCTCATTTACAAACATGCTGGCTGATTTGTTTTCTCAAGCCCTAAGGTGTATGTAATGGAGTGGAGAAAAGAGGTAATGAAGGGTGTCCTTAAACCTGGCAGAAGAGTTCCTCTCTCTCCATCACCCTGTTCAGTTGGGCATCATTAAGTGCATATTTACCTTGGGAACGTTGCAGCTGCAGTAGAAGAAATATGTACAGTAGAGGCAGGTGGCTTTTCTTGCGATAAAAAGAGTTTTAAAATAACGACAGCCCATTAGCCTATAACTACACTATGTATGGTGTGCATGTTCATGTGGAGTATATACATTTTTTTTAAATGATGGAAAAAGCATCGTGGGATATTGGAAAGAGCTTTGGAATAGGAGCCAGTGCTGCTTCTGATTAGTGATGTGACCTTAGAAAAATCTATGTCGTCATGTTTTTACACTTTTAGATAAAGTAGAAAATGCTGGGCCTGTTTGCCTCACAAGTGCCTCACAGCACTTGAATGTAGAGCGAGTGCAGAAGTATTTAAAAAACTATAAAACACTGTAGAAAAAGATTAAGCTAATTACAATCACATTTGGGATTTCTCATCTGGAGAATGAAGAGATAGTATGCAACATCCTTTATTTTAAAATAATCTTTTAATTTGAAGGAAGATAAATTTAATAAAGTAGATTATTTCAGGGAATAAATTACATCTTGAGAATTAATTGGGCATTTTGGAAGCTACATAAATTTGAACAGTAATTTTCTAGATGAGGTTCTGGTAGTCTACTCAACTTGATGTGCCTTATGAATTGGTCAACTTACAATCAAATAATTTATGGATGAGAATATCTGGTACAGCAGTTCAAACTCTTACAGTCAATTAGTCAGTAAAATCAATGTAGTGCTCTTTAGGTGCTGAGGACTGTATTAGGCAATAATGGGCCACAAAAAGAGATTACATCTAATGAAAAAGACATTCTCTCAAGGAAAAGGTTTAAGTCATTTTAAAAGAAACATGAGAAAAAGTCAGCTAACTTAATGGTGAAGATACAGCGAAATAAAGTAAAAATCAAGGTGAGTTGAAGTTTGTCCAGGAAAGCTTTTGAAGGGTGGCTCTTTAAAAAAGATTGCATTCTTCGATCTGCACTATCACCACAGAGCAAGTTTACCTGTACATGAGAACTCTATAATTTATGTGGTTTTGGACATCTATCCATTTTCTAAATACCAAAATTATAAAAAAATATAAGCCAAACTGGATTAACCATGCTTTCTTTAGTGAAATATTTTGGTCCAATTTTTCTTTTCTTCCTTTAAAGTATGGGTAACTTGTGCAATTTCTGGGGCACCTGGGTGTCTCAGTCGGATAAGCATTCAACTTCAGCTCAGGTCATGATCTCCAGGTTCCTGTGTCTGTGCCCCAAGTCGGGCTCTGTGCTGAGAGCTTGGAAACTGGAGCCTGCTTCAGATTCTATGTCTCCCTCCCTCCCTCTCTGCCTCTCTGCCTCTCTCTCTCTCTCAAAAATAAATATTTTAAAAAATTAAAAAGTTGCACAAAATCTTTCCACAATAAAGTCTGAGGATAATATACATACCACAAGGAATGAGGAAGAAAACAACATTCTTAGATAAGGTTATTTCCTACAAGTCAGTTATTTGCTTTTAGCTCCAGTATACTTTTAAGTCTGAGTATGCAAACTACCCAGGCAGCTTTTGCCTGAACGGAAATGTTGATCTGTAGGAACTACCAATAGCAGTAAGGCAGTCTGTCTATCTTATCAGCCATGGGGTATATCCTTTCCAGAGCATAAAGCAGTGAGTATTAGGATAGAAGCCAGGGTGGCAGGTCCCATGGTCCATAATGGGTAATTCTCTTGATATCTTGTGTCCAATGTTAGCTGAAACTAATTGCACTGCCTCACTCTTCCTTATGTTTCTCCACTTTGTAAAATGACATACAATGACATTGACATTCGTGAAGCTTAAGTTTTGCCATATCCTACATGTGTATTATAGTGTTTTAGAGATCTAAAATAACCTTACTTAGATTTCTGAGCCACAGAAGCTGAGATCATAAATGTTTTAAGCCCCTAAGTTTGTGGTTATTTGTTATGCAGCAGCAGTTAACTGATACAGATGTTAAGGAGCATCTGAGAATATCTCATTTTTTGCTTTCAAGACTGATAAAAGGATGAACTCTTGACTATTATTTTAGATGACTTCCATCAATTATGCCAGAAACACACCTGTGTACTACTCCTTGATATTCTTTGCAATGTCTGAATCAGGTATAACTTGAAGAGAATAATTTTATTTAAGAATTTCTGGTGCTCTCCATACAGTATGGCTAAGGCAATAAGATAAATGTTCCCTTAAAAAACAGCCAATTTTTTCTATCATTTTTGGGCAGATAACTTATATTGGTTTTATAAATAGCCTTCATTCTTCAGGTACTCTGTCATTTGCTTCTGCACAGGATATCTTTTATTTCCTCTGACCATGCTACAAGCCCTATTATCATGCATCCTTAGTCATAGAAAATGAGTTCCAGAGACTCAAATCTCTTATCAAATGCATACAGCTAGTCACTGTTAGCAGAGTATGGATCTGAACCCAGATACGACTAGTTCTAGGGCTGTTAAACTATTTGTGCTGCTCAAGGACATTATTCTTTTGTGGCCATCATAAAGCCTACCTTACAACGCATTGAAAGATACTGTATTCAAGGCGGAGAGAGTTCTTGGGACATGTGCTAGTGAATTTCCATGTGTAACTGATTCCAGGGTACCTTCTTAGAGTAGAGGCTCAAAGTAATCCCTAGTTTTTGTTTTGTTTTGCTTTGTTTGTTCTTTCAAGTATCACATATACCATTAGAGTTCAAGTAATTAGTGCAAGGGCTGGATCCAGATGGAATTGTGCTAGATTTTTTTAACTGACATTGTCAATTATTCTAGAGTAATTTAAGAAATCTATTGACAGTTTGCTTCAGTTGAGCTATTCTACTGGTAAAATGCTTTGTACTCTGATGTGTTTTTCCCCTGGCATGAAATACTTTTTCCCTCTCTATTTATACTCCCCTTTGCTGTGATAAGTGAAATTTTCCCTGTGAAAAAGTTCTGCCCATATTCGCTTGAAAACACCCAGCTATAGAATCATTTTGATTGTGGACACATTTGAGAATGCACAATGTGTTCAGTCACTTTGGTAAAGATCCTTTTTGAGAAAATATGAAATTGTGTTAAACACAGTATGGACCAATATCCACATTACATATTTAGTCTTATGTATTCTAGAATCTTACACTTCTAGAATTTATAAAAATCCTTTGACTATAAATAATCATACCGTACGATGTAGTGTAAAACTGTGAACTTTTTTTAAGTTTGTTTATTTATTTTGAGAGAGAGTGTGTGCAAGTGGAGAAGGGACAGAGAGAAGGGGCAGGAGAATCTCCATGATGACAGCACAAAGCCCCAATGTGGGGCTCGATCCACAAACTGTAAGATCATGACCTGAACTGCGGATTTGGATGCTTAACCGATTAAGCCACACAGGCTCACCAAAACTGCTTTCTAATAATTTTAACTGAAGTTTGAAAGTTTGAGTATCTGAAATTATCGTTTCCTTGTGCGAAGTATATATATTTTGCTTTTTAGAAATCAAAGGGAGGCACGGCGCTGGTGAATCCAGTAGATACTACAGAGGGCACATTTCCAGTATTCTGATCTTCATTTTCCTTCCTTCAAATATAAAGGACATTTTAGATGATCTGTTTGCAAGTTTGCTTATTGCATGAGTGTGATATAAGCTACTTTTAAAATCTGTCCGGCATATAAAGACACAGCCTTACTGCCTGGTGCTTTTTATGGAAAATTATAAATGTATATATTTCAGTCAGGATGTGTTACTGCTGTGTTGTAATTTCCATATGCAGGAGGAGCCTGCAGCTTATCATTTATGAACCCCTTAAATTTCAGGATTGATACATATGATATGATTAAATATTAGTAAGTTAAGATGAGAATTATGGGTACAGAGCCCTCATATTAATCATAAGGTCTTTATATTCATATACAAGTAGAAAACTGGAACAAACTCAGAGAGCCCAAAAGCTTGAAAATACCCTCTCCCTCATTCTTTGATATTTTCTAAAGCTAAAATGCCCTTTTCTATAACATGAACTTTCTAGTTTTACTTTTGATTCCAGATCACTTAGAATGTTATTTTTTTAATTTTAATTTTTAATTTTAGAGAGAGTAAGAGAGCACAAGCAGGGGGAAGGGACAGAGGAAGAGAGGGAAGGCGAGAGAGAGAGAGAGAGAGAGAGAGAGAGAGGATCTGAGCAGGCTCCAAGGTCCATGCAGAGCTTAATGCGGGGCTTGATCCCATAACCCTGGGATCATGATCTGGGCCAAAATTAAGAGTTGGACGCTCAACCTACTGAGCCACCCAGGCGCCCCTAGAAGATGTTATTAAATGAACTACACACTGATGTTTCATTGGACAGATAGGGCTCTAAAAGATAAGAGGACTCTATGTACAATTTGGATGAGGATTTAAAAAAAATTGGTGAGCATATTGTAAATATTTTTATTTTGGTATGAAATTTTTGAAAAGATTTAGCTTTCTTCAGAGTTATATCAGAAATATCAATATGAATTTATCACCTTTAAAAACACTTCCTAGCTCTATTACTAAAGGGGCTTACAGAGCTGTCACCTTTCCAAAAACTGTCATTAATCATGTGGAACAACCTATTTGTGCTCAGATTTTAGTCTCTAATACTGTCCTTCACCCAAAAGAAACCAGAGTTCCTTTGTGACAGGGAATTTTGGATGATCCAGGACCTTTCTGTTATTACCAGAGAGAAACAATATTTTAAAAAATAACACTAAATTAAATTAAAAAAATAAAGGCAGTGGGAGTAATGGTGTGTTATTAAAATGATAAAGAAGGCAGTTAAAGTGGCTTCCACAGGTGAAGTTGTTAAAGTTTGAGCATCATAAAGAAAACAGTAATTCCTCAAAGCTAGGAGTCCCTAAATTACTCAAAATAGGCAAATAATGTGAGGATTTTTTTTTTTAAGGGAAGGCAGTCATAAATTTTCAATAAGTTAAGAAAAAGACCATCAGAGGTAAGGTATGCTCCACTACCCAGGGTGCTGGGGACCCCTGTACTTTCCATGTCATTTGGTCATGAACCAAGGCTGGTTGTCTCATGATTCTAAGTGATTGGAAGATGGCTCCCAGCAGTACAGTAGGAGGAGGAGCATCTCTCTGTGATTCCTTCTCCTCAGTCTGCTCAGGACAACTGGAGTCCCGTGCTTGCTTCTAGGTGGCCAACAAGAGTCTCCAGATGGTTTGCTTTTGCTCTGATTGACTTAGATTCATTAGGAAACACATTTGAATTAAGGATGGGGGTGGATTCTTCTGATTATCTGGAATGAATTTCTGAACAAAATCATATTCTTTTAGGACAAAAAGGACAGTTTAATGGGTGGTTGATAGGCAACTAAATGTGGCCACTACCAGCTGTAAAGTGCTGTAACCCAGAATTGGCATACCAAAGTCTCGGAAGCCAAAGTTCTGACAGAGGTCAAAAGGATAAAGCTGTAAAAATTATCATCAAAGGCACAGTAATAATTATGTAAGATGAAAACCTGCGAATGTCCAGGGAATATCTGATGTGCAGTTTGGAGGGAAAAATAGAGACTTGCAAAAACCAATTATAATATATGCCCATATATACCACCTCTACTCAAATTATCCTGGGAAGTACCCATGTTTCTGTGTCCCAGTTACAGCCCTCCAATTTATAGCCCAAATTTATAATTGTATCCTGGCCTTTTTAAAAAAACATCTTTCTAATGTTTATTTATTTTTGAGAGAGAGAGAGAGAGAGAGACCAGGGAGGGGCAGATAAAGAGAGACACAGAATCTGAAGCCGGGTCCTGGTTCTGAGCTGTCAGCACAGAGCCTTATTTGGGGCTCAAACTCAAGGACTGTGAGATCATGACCTGAGCCAAAGTTGGAGCTTAAATGACTGATCCACCCAGTTGCCCCTAACTGTACTTGTCTTAAATTATCTACTGTTAAGAGTTGGTTGAAATTGATACTGTTAATTCCACTCTTGATAAGTATTAAATGACTGTACAATCCCTGTGAAAGTATGAAAGTGAGGATAGAGATGATGAATAAATGAGCCACAGTAATTCAATTTGATTATATTAACCATTTTTGTAAACATTTTATAATTTATGTAGATTTCTGCTTCCTAAGGCGTTTTTAATATCTTGAAAAACCATGATTTAAATTGTAGGTGTTTTAATTGCTTTGGAAAATTATGATTAATATTTAAATTATTTAAAGGAATTTAATCAATTAAATATGATAATATTTAGAGAACAAAACTGTCAGATTTATAAGCTAATCAAGAAAAAAAGTGAAAGACTATTTTTAATCTTAATTCCCAAATCACTAGGTTCATAAATAAAATAGCAAGATTTGTAAATTGAGCTTAAGGGAATTAAGACAAAAAATTGTATTTAGATTTTTAATAGAAACTTAGTGTAATGATTACAAAGGTTATTTTCCACATACATAACTTCCCATTGGATAGTATCTGTGATTGGGTTTAGCATGCTATAAGCAAGGTTATGATTTGGAGAAGGTGAAGAATGTATCCTCACCTAACAGGTATATATAATATCATCCATGTAATTTAAGGCTTTGGATTTATCGACTAAGGTGGTGAGGATTCTGGCTATGATTCTTTGGTGGTGTAAATTATGGATATCAAAGAACAAGAAAAGGCCCCTGAGTAAGATAAATATCCACAACATCACTTCTTCCCTCTTTATTATGTATGTGGTGATAAGGTCAGAAAGAAGGAATTGGGAGGGGCTGAAGACTATTTTGCAAAAATGAGGCTTATAAAATCTTTAGTGTCCACGTTTAGTCAGCATTGAACCGGGGTTGTATGTGAATTTCATTGTGTTGATAGATAATGTGCTGTTGAGAAATGAATCAAGTGTATATAAGTCACCTGGTCTCTCTGTTTTTAAAATTGCCCCTAAATCCCAAAAGACTCCAAGTTTGATTGAGGAGGACAGGGTGGGAATGATGAATCACAGTACCGGTTTCTGATAGTTTGACCCTTTGCTACAAATACCTATGGATTTCCCTTCTGGCATTTAAAACTTACTTCTAGCAGAAGATGTTAGTGAAAAGATTAACTAATATTCCACAAATCTATCAAACTATCTTATTTTTAAGAGAAGGATGAATAATAAGTATATATTATGATGCCAATATGATCGATAGACAATTGAAGGTTCTGCTCTAATGAAAGATAACATTCTAAGCAACCATATGAACTTAGGTTGGACCAAAGGCCTTGAAACACCACTTCAAGTGGTTCTTCTTGTTGGGCCGGCTGAGAGGTGGGGCAGAGATGCCACAGAATGGCAGACCTTCTTAAGATGGCTGACCTTCCCGCCACTACATCGGTGACCGTTACTACATTGGCGCGAAAGAGAAATTTAAACCTTCCAACCCGGGACTTCCCAGTCAGGAGATTGCCCCTGTTATCTGAACCCCCACTAACAGGCAATAAAACCTCCCACCACCCAACCTGGGTGCGACTTCCCTGACTCCCTTTCTTGAGTCCCAGAACCTCGCCCAAGGGTGCATACAATAAAACTCCTTCTGCGGAGCCTTTTGCCTTGGAGTCTTTTTTTCACTCAAAAACTTTACACTTCTCAAACTTTATACCAGCCCCACTTCCTTTTAGTATTAAAAGAATCCTTCCTCATTTGCTGTAGATATGGATCATATTGCTAACCAGATTAACACAGGTTGTTCAAGTTTTTCTTAAAAAAAAAAAAAAAAAGTGGGTTATTTTGGGCTATAACAACATGGTAGAATTCATTCCTTCCCCTACCCCAATCCCTGTTAACCATGATAACAGTTTTCCTTAATAAAATAAAAACAAATTATCCACAGAAATTCCAAAGCTCATAAAGGTTCAGTGTGAATTGCTCTAATACTTGAACAAATCTCCCAGTGGGAAAAATCAGGATGATGACAAGTATATGTGGAATTTGAGGAGTGGACTAGTTAGAGTAGTGCTTCTCAAATGTGAATGTGCATACACAGTGTCTGAGGAACCCTCTGAGAGTGCAGATACTGACTCAGGTCTGGGCCTTTGCATTTCTAACTTGCTCTTAAGTGATACTAATATGGTGTGTTCAAGGGTGCAGTAAATTAGAACTTGACTGAAGCCAGAAAACACACAATTAAATATCATCTGGTCAGTGGATCACTTTAGTAGGAGTCTCCAGGTATTGACCTCTAATGGGCAAAAGTGGGGTGATAGCCATTTGAGGACATGGAATCTGGCCTCCCAATGGAGTGGGTGGGTATGCACTTGGTAATACACTAGGAATCACTTTTGGACTCTGGGCCAAAGGAGAACAAGATGAACCTAATAATATACCTTAGTTTAAAGTTTATTTATTTATTTTGTGAGAAAGAGAGAGAGAGTGGGGAAAAGGCACAATGAGAGAGGGTGAGAGAGAATCCCAAGTATGCTCCATACTGTCAGCACAGAGCCCGATGAGAGGCTTGATCTCATGGTTCATGACTGGAGCCAAAATCAAGTCAGACACTTAATGGAATTAGCCACCCTGGTACCCCAAGTTAATATACCTCATTTTAGACTTAACTTGGGGATTAGGTAGGAGCCTAAAGCCATCCTCTATAGGTCTGACTTTGCTTATATAATTTCTAAAGCCCTTCTTCAAATACAGGATTCTTGACCAGTCATTTATGAGCCATTGCTGATAAATGCAGAGAATATTCCTTTATTATTTAGATCTCTACTAATGTGTCCATCTGTCTGTCATCTATCAGCAACTTTACATATGCTACTTTCTTTGCTTAGAATGCTTTTTTTAAAAAAGTTTTTAAAATAACAGCTATTTTTGTTATTTAATTCAGAGTCTAAATGATATATACACTAATAGGCTTTTTCTCATCCCCTATCTTTAGGTATCCCTGTTGTTGTTTCTCATAATGTCTTGTTAGTGTCATCAGTTGTTTTGCTTTTATTCCTGCTTTTCTGTGCTCCATATATTCAATCAATAAATGGAGCACTCCTGCTATATGACTTGACCACCCACATTGCTAGAAATATGACATGAACCAAAACAAAAAGATGTTTTGTTTTCAGTTCTAGTAACTTGTTTTCTTTATACCTTTCATTAAAGTTTTCAGTCATTTATTTTGATAAATTGTCAACATATTAGATTATAAACTCTGTGAGTCTGAAAAAAACAAATGTCTTATGTATCCATGTATCTACAATATTTGCTGAATTACAATGAAAGTGAAATCATACTAATGAAGTTACATTTTTTTCCATGGAAGACAATTACAGTAAGAAAAATTAGGAAGAATAAGATCTTCGGTAGGAGATTTGTGATGTGATAGGAACAGGATTTCCTGTTCAAAGCTGATTGAGGGTTAATGGAAACCATGTTTGTCAGAGCCTTGAAAAATAAAAAAGGATAATAGCAGGTGAAAAAGACGAAAGAAAAATGGTGCTCTGCACGGAAGAAACAACAAGATGCAAGTCTTAGAGGAAAATGAAAGCATGGTGTGTTTGTGGGACTGAACAAAACCAGTATGGCTGGTATAGAGTGCAAGGAAGGGAACGGTAAGCTATAAGCCTGGAAGGTAGAAATTAGTATATGCTATGTTCAGAAGCCAAACTTTGTAAATCATATTGAAAAATTTTAACTTTATCCTCCGTTAAATGGAGAGTGACTGAAGTCTTCTAAGTGGGGGCACTGTAGGCTCAGATACAGATGTTAATAGGATTACTGGACATACTCTATTTTATTATTATTATTTTTTTAATGTTTTATTTATGTGTGAGAGAGAGAGAGACAGCGTGAGCAGGGGAGGGTCAGAGAGAGAAAGGGAGACACAGAATCTGAAGCAGGCTCCAGGCTCTGAGCTGGCTGTCAGCACAGAGCCCAACTTGGGGTTCGAACCCATGAACCGTGAGATCATGAGCCGAAGCCGGACGCTTAACCAACTGAGCCACTGAGGCGCCCCTTATTTTATTTTATTTTATTTTTTAAAATGTTATATTTATGGATTACTGGCCATACTCTAAAAGTGGATTGGATAGAAGCAAAACTATAGACAAAATTAAAGGCTGTTGCCACAATCTAGGCCAAATCTGAAAAAAAATTGTTAGTACTAATGAGTTTTGCAATGTTATGGGATAAAAGATCACTATACAAAAATTAAATGTATTTCTTTACATTAGCAATGAACAACTCAAAAATAAAGTTTAGAAAACATTGCTATTTACAACAGCATCAAAGAAGATAAAGTACTTAAGAATAAAAAGTATGAAATTAATACCCTGAAAACTCTAATATATCTTGAAAGAAATTAAAGAAGGCCTCAATAAGTGGAAAGACATTTTTATATTTATGTATATTTATGTAATGGGAGATATGATACCATTAGGATCATAGTACCCTGCAAATTAGTTTACAGTTTCAACTTATTCCTATTAAAATCTCAGCTGGCTTTTTTTTTTTTTTTGGCAGAATCTTA
>NW_027551570.1:109585-144402 GCF_008692635.1 Crocuta crocuta
TAAGATTTATATAGAAAGTCAAGAGGCTCAGAATAACCTGATCTTTTTTTTTTAAAGAAAAAATTTGGAAATCACACTATCTGATTTCAAAATTTACACAAAGTTAGAGCAAATAAAATTGTGTCAGACTGGCAGAAAGATAGACATGTCGATTAATAGAATAGTAGGGAAAGTACAGAAATAGGCTATTGTATTTATGGTTTATCGATTTTCAACAAAGATGCTAAGACAATTCAGTAAGTGAAAGAATAGTCTTCAACGAATGGTGCCAAGTATACTGGATATGCACATGCAAAAGAATGAAGGTTGGATCCTTCCTTATGCCATATATAAAAATTAACTCAAAGAGTAAATATAAGAGCTAAAACTCTAAAATTCTTAGAAGAAAACATAGGCTTAAATCTTTGTGTCCTTGGATTAGCAAGAATTTCTGAATAAGGCACTGAAAGCACAAGCAACAAGGAAACAAAAGGTAAACTGGACTTTTTCAAAATTTAAAACTTTTGCATCTCACAGGACCCCACCACAAAAATAAAAATACAGCCAACAGAATGAGAGAAAATATTAGAAATCGTTTATGTTGTAAGTAAGGTATATCTAGGATATATAAAGAACTCTGGCAACTCAATAAAGGAAAGGCAAATAAAAATGAGAGAGGCGCCGGGGTGCCTCAGTTGGTTAAGCATCAGACTTTGGCTCAGGTCATGATCTTGTAGTCCATGAGTTCAAGCCCTATGTAGGGCTCTGTGCTGACAGCACAAAACCTGGAGCCTGCTTTAGAGTCTGTGCCTCCCTCTCTCTCTGCCCTTCCCCTACTTGTTCTTTCTCTCAAAAATAAATAAACATTAAAAAAATTTTTTTAATGAGAAAAGGGTCTTTTTAAGAAATGTTTATTTTTGGGGTGCCTGGGTGGCTTAGTCGGTTAAGCGTCCGACTTTGGCTTAGGTCATGATCTCGCGGTTCGTGGGTTCGAGCCCCGCGTCGGGCTCTGTGCTGACTTCCAGCTCAGAGCCTGGAGCCTGTTTCGGAGTCTGTGTCTCCCTCTCTCTCTGACCCTCCCCTGCTCACGCTGTCTATCTCTCTCTCTCCTAGAAAAAAAAAAATTATTTTTATTTATTTTGAGAAAGAGAGAACATGAGCAAGGAAGGTCAGAGAGAGAGGGAAAGAGAGAGAATCCTAAGCAGGGTGTAGACTGACAGCACAGAGCCCCGTGTGGGGCTTGAACTCACTAACCATGAGATCGTTACCTGAGCCAAAATCAAAACTCGGATGCTTAATACACTGAGGCACCTAGGCACTCCAAGGAAACGGTTTTCTGAATGGACATTTCTCCAAAAAAGATACATATTAGCTATCAGGAAAATGCAAATCAAAATCATGAGATACCACTTCACATCCACTTGGATAGATATAGCCAAAAAGAATGGTAATTATAACTGTTGGTAAGGATATGGTGAAATGGAAATCCTTATACTGTAGTGCTGGTACAAACGTGATACTATATGGACATTATAGGAAAACAATTCCTCAGAAGGTTAAACAGAGAGCTACTTTATAACATAGCAATTTCACTTCTAGGTTTATGTCCAAGAGAAACGAAAAGCTATGTCCACACAAAAACCTGTACATGAATATTCATAGAAGCATTACTCAAAATAGGCCCTGAGCGGAAACAACCCAATTTTATTCCATTTATGAATGAAGGAAATGTGGCATATACATACATGAAAGATTATTCAGTGGTAAAAAGAAATAAATTATTGATACATGCTACAAGGTATGTGGAGTTTGAAAACATTATACAAAGTTAAGGTGGTCAGCCAAAAAAGACCACATAGCATATGATTCCATTTATATGGAATGTACAGAATAAGCATATCTATAGGGAGAGAAAGTAGGTTAGTGGTTGCCTTGGGCTGACACTATTAGGAAGAAACAGGGAGTTATTGCTATGCATGATGTTGTTTTTTGGGGTGAGGAAAATGTTCTAAAATTGGTTGTGGTGATAAATAGACAATTCTGGGAATATACTACAAATCATTGATTTGTACACCTTAAATGAGTGAAGAGTGTGGTATATTCATTATATCTCAAAAGGCACTAGATTTTAAAAAACTAGACAAAAGCTGCTGGTGGCCTAATCTGCCATATTAATGGCAATGAAAATAAATTCAGGATGTATTTAGTAAAAAAGGATCAACTGGGCTTGGAAAACAGGAAGAAGATAGTGTATTAGTCCAAGTACTCCAAGAAGCAGCATCAAGCATGGGATTGAACATGAAAAATTTTGATTAGTGGAAGGACCTTTGTAAGAGAAAATAGTTAAAATTGGGAGAGCCAGCAGATCATGAGGCAAGTCTAACCCTAAGTGAAGGAGAGAGGGAGAAAGTTAGGTGAAAGTGTTCTAGATTACCATAGAGTTTAACAGAATTCCTACAAAGTCATTAGGGAGTCCTCAAGCTAAAGTTGGCCGTCTGAAGAGCCACTTGTCTCCAGCAATGGTTCTACCATGGTATCCCTGATATATTCCATTACTGGCTCTTGGGAATTATAGGCTTGGTGTAAATATGGGGATAGATTTCAAAGTGTATCACCTGTAGCCCTAGTTGGTGATCTGTGAGTGCTTTCTTTTGAGCAACCATGGATGGTATTATATCCAGATCGCAGTATCCTCACCGACCAGAGACCACCAGAGAGACCGAGTCATGCATGTAAAGGCAAAGGGCTTTATTACAGGCTCGAGCTAGGGCTCACAGACTTCACCAGCACGTGGGTCCGTGCTGAGAGCCCCGAACAAGGGCAGAGTAGGGTTTTTATGGGGTTTGAGACGGGGGAGTTACAGAAGTTGTGACATGGGAACAGTGATCCAATCATAATTATTCAACATCATTGACAGCGGGTTTGACCATACACATTGTCTAGAGTATTCGTTACTTTTGGCGGGATCCAATTACCACGTTTAGAGTACCTTTAAATTCAACCAATCACAGAGCGAGCCTAGGGTCTTGTTCGGCGACTAACAGGTTAACTTTAATATTAGGTAACAAGGTCCTATCTATAGTTTCTATCTCCAGGCCTCTCCCTTAACAATGTGGAGGGTGGTCGCTGGCCTTTCCTGATTGGGTGTTGCAAGGGTGGTTTCTCCTGCCTTGGGCAATGTGTAACTACCTGATAGTTTCGGGAAAGCCTAAACTCAGGCCTTCTAGTTTAGAGGGGAAACTTAAAGCCTGTCATGGAGTCAGTTCAGTTTAGCCGTTTAGATTTGTGTCCTTACAGTATCAAGGATAACCCCCAGGCTTCTTATTTGAGACATGAAACATGTAGTAAAATAGCAAGACACTTGAGGACATAAGGAGTTCAGGCCTTTATGTGGCTGAGGCACATCTAAGTAGACAAATTGGAACTATGAACATAGAAGTTACAAGTAAGAATATAGAACATAAATGGTATAAAAGGAGCACTTTGGGTTGGTGCCGGGAGCCGCACGGGCCTCTCTGGATGGCAGTCACAGCAAGGAAACTGGTATCTCCTTCTGCTACTACTGACTCATGTTGTAAATGAGGCTGCTGGTATTGACCAGGTCTCACAATATTCCAGATCAGACCGATATTCCCCACACAGATTGCTCATAAGGAAAGGCATGTCCTTGCCTTTCCAAAGATGATTGTCAAAAGGCTCTTCCTAAGGGTCTTGCAGATTCAAGACTTACATAATAAAGGAGGCTTGAGTCTGGCCCTGAGGCAAAGAGCCTAATTTAGAGTTAAGGGCAAATATCTACCCCCACCCATTTGTTTCTGCCTGGAGCATTTTCTGGACTTGTATGTGCTGATTACTCCCTGAGAAGGAACCTATTGAGGAACTTCCTTTTGTGATTATGAGAGCAAAGGTATCTCCTGAAAGACCTGTTTTTGACCCCCGCTCACAGAGAAGTAACTTCACCCTCTTATGCTAAAAACATTGTCTGGTATGCTAAAGATGCCTTCCTTCCCCATAAGATAAGCATCTAAATCCCCTACCTCAATCACTATTGATAAAGCTTATGCATGAGTCTTCTACAAATCCATGTTCTGGGAAATTCTTACATATCAAAGAAGTTTGTTGTCAGAAATCATTGTCTAAGGCAAATGCCACTTCTCAAAAACACTTAAAGTTGAGCCCCAGTCAGAGCAGAGATGCCTGCCTGGTGACCAGAAAGAATCTCAGGGCGCTCTCCCTCCCTCCCTCGCCGACACCGTCTATCCTTCAGGGACCCTTGGACCTGCCGGAG
The DNA here is from genome assembly GCF_008692635.1 of Crocuta crocuta. NCBI lineage: Eukaryota > Metazoa > Chordata > Mammalia > Carnivora > Hyaenidae > Crocuta > Crocuta crocuta. The sequence goes on from NW_027551570.1 coordinate 113,853, forward strand.
CTGCCTCCGACAGGTTGGAAATAAAGATTTGGAGAAAATTATCAGAGAGCTGATAATTGTAGATGAGATGAATGTTAAGACAAAGAAAAGTACAAAACTAGGGTAATGGAAGGAATCCTCAAGGAAATGGTTCCTGATCTCAGAGGATGTGAAGTAGTTAGTTAGGTAAAGAGGATGAAGCAAGGGTGTGCAGGCTACAAGACGATTGTCCTTTTAATACTCTGTTAAGTAATTTCTTTTGGTGGAAATGCACACAGGAAATAGACAGAAGTTACACTAGAGAAGTCAGCACTGCCAGGCCATAGCAAGGTTGCTAGAGTTTGGTTTTTGAATGATTTCAGGTATAAGGGTGATAAAAAATAAGCATTTTTTAAGAAGATCACCCTGCTATGATATTGACATAGGAATAGTGTGTCCTCTAGTAAATTGAAGAGGCCTACTCTGTCTCAGTGGCCCAGAGTTGCCAAAGATTATGCTTTAAATAAAGAAAAACACTGTAATTTTTATGGAAGATGCCTAATTATAAAATTATAAAAAGTAATTCAAGGAAGCATCACACATTCATGTATTTTGTGTGTGTCATTGTTCTGTGCCTTTCCCGATATGTCTTCTGGTGGAACATAACCCCCACCTTCGACTTTGCAAGCTCTGGAACTGTAGATCTGGGTATTGCCAGAGCTCTTGTTGCTAAGAAGCTTCACATCTACTACTTGGATTTTATCTTTATGTGAATGGAATTAACTGTTAACCTCTGCTCCCTCCCTCTCCCCTTCTACCTCCCAACAATTCACATGTCTCTTCCAACCCTACCCCGCCATGCATTACTTCACTACAGAAATAGTTATCTTTTTCTGAATTTTCATTCACCGTTTTTCTTGCTGTAGGGTCTAATGTTCATGGCCCTGATGCTTCTAATTTCCCTTCCATGCTCTATCTCTTAGCGGCTTATGTTTTTTTACTACTACCTTTGCTACTTCAAGCCCTGCCACTACTTTGGTCAGCCTAACTCCTTTCATCCTATGTCTTCTTTTCATCCATTTTTTTTTTAATTTAAATTTCTTTGGCTTCCAAGTATCTGAGTTTCCATGTTGACCACGTTGTGATGGGCAGTGACAATGTTTCTAAACTCTTCATAATTTTTAGTTGGTGAACTATGATATATAAGTTCACTTATGATATATAATGGGATAATCTTCATATGTTAACCATCTGTTTTTGTTTTGCAAGGATTAGAGAATAATGATTAAAGGTTTTCTCTCTGCAGTCAAACGACTTCAATTTAAATCCTGTGTCTTCTGCTTTCTAGTTACTTGTACATATTTTATTTTCAATCCTCAAAGTCTTAATTTTCCTCATTTGCAAAAATGGGGATGTTAATAATAATGTCCTCATAGGGTTATGGTGGGAACAACTGTTTAGGATACATATGTTTTTGTTGTTATTTGTATTATTCTTTCTGAGGAAGATGTTGATGGGATTGGTTTTTAACCTACATAATATCTGGACTTATTTAATATCAAGCTATGTTACAAATGGGTGTCCAGGTAAAACTGGAAGTAGAGGGGCACCTGGGTGGCTCAGTTGTTTAAGTGTACGACTTCTGCTCCGGTCATGATCTCTCATTTTATGAGTTCAAGCCCTGCATCAGGCTTAGCTGTGCTGACTGCTCTGAGCCTGGAGCCTGCTTCAGATTCTGTGTCTCCTTCTCTTTCTGTTCCTCCCCCACTCGCATTCTGTCTCTCTCAAAAATAAAGATTAAAAAAACCTGGAAGTAGAAATCATATTTCCTGAATTATAGCCTGCCGGAAGCCGCACCAGCCTCTCTGGATGGCAGTCACAGCAAGGAAATGGCAGTGTTTGCACAGCTCCTGCCGTGAGAAATGAAAACTGGTATCTCCTTCTGCTACTACTGGCTCATGTTGGAAATGAGGCTGCTGGTATTGACCAGGCCTCACAATATTCCATATCAGACCAATATTTTGAATACAGATACCTCATAAGGAAAAGCATATTCCTGCCTTTGCAAGAGAGATTTTAGATGAAAGCTCTACGGACGATTGTCAAAAGGCTCTTCCTATGAGCCTTGCAGATCCAAGACTTAGGGGGTTAAGCACACAAGAATTACAACTGAGCCTGGCCTGAGACAAAGAGCCTAATTTAGAGTTAAGGTACAGATAAGGGCAGAACTTAAGTTCATACTTACACCTTCTTCTAACTGGTGATGTATGGCAGTCCCTTCCCCAAGGCCTACTTTCTGCAAACACCCTCCCTTACAGGCGGCTAGGATGAGGATAGATATGAGTAGCTAAAGCATTACCCACAAACAAAAGGCTGACACATTTAGGGCCTCCATGGTATTCACACATTCAGCATCAAACAGGTTTCCACAAACAACTTATTAACCAACTCAAAAACATTCATCCTCTTGAGAGCCAGACAGAATGACTCTTAGCCCATCTCTACACTTAACCTATGACCTAACCTTAGCGTTATTAACTTAGAACAAATGTGTATCCTGTCTTTTACTAAGAATACCCTGTTAATTCTTTAGTTATAAGATTTACTTAACCTCACTATAATTGGAATAGTTCTGCAAGAATATTTCTGTAAAACCTGCTTCTGTACACTTTCCAAAGCATCTTATCACAAAGAGTTATCCATTGTAAAAATTCCTTTTTCTGATGTCATGTTATCATTTAACCTATAAATAAAGACACCAAAACCGACAGGACAGAGATGCCTGCCTGGTGATCAGAAAGAATCTCGGGGCTCTCTCACTCTCTCTCTCGCCGACACCGTCCATCCTTCAGGGACCCCTGGACCTGCCAGAGCCAGCCTTCGACAATAGCCATAAATAGTGACCTGTTAGGGCACAGTGTGGAATAGAAGGCTGGAGAAATAGACTGGGAGTTAACAAATAGAATCCTTCTTGTAGCTTTACCATTGCGTAACTGCTGGCCTTGGTCAACTTCAACTTAATCTTATGGGTCTAGGTGGAGATTGGACCAAATCTATGCTTTTTATTCAGGGATAACCATATGCCAGGACTTTTGGGTTTCGTGAGAACAAGGGTTTAAATAAATCCATGGTATTAATATAGGCATAACTTCTGGAGCACAGTTTTACTCAAAGGTTTGAAGAAAGACATGTTATCTGAATAATAATAGAAAGATAAATATATTACCACATTCTAAAATAAATTATGTGACTTAAATTGGAATTAATGCCTTGGCTCATTTGGATTAGTTCCTCAAATATGACGGAGTACATGTCAAATTTTCAGATATATTTTGGTAGAAATTTGAAAAGTCTCAAACCTCTAGGGCTGAAATTCATTAATTTCACCATGTCTGTTTTTGTTACTCTGTCTATACACCCTCAATAATGTCTTTCATTCAGGATGCTTGGTTATCAGGGCTCTTGGGTTGCTGAGTTGATTAAGTGTCTGACTCTTGATTTTGGCTCAGATAAAGATCTCATGGTTCCTGGATTTGAGTGCCACGTTGGGCTCTGCGCTAACAGCACTGAGCCTGCTAGGGATTCTCTGTCCCTCCATTTCTCTTCCCTTCCTCTCCTCCTCACCCCCTCAAAAATAAATAAATAAACAAACATTAAAAAAAGAATCTTGATTATCAACAAATGAGTGCAATATGAGTATCAATTACATTTACAAACTTTTGGGAAAAAACTTTAGGATATATTATTTACATGCTTTTTGCACTTCAAGACATTAAGTGTATGTTAAATAGATGTGTTGATTCATTTCTTGAGAACATTCCCTTTTCGCTAGACTTTTAAGAAGGCATTTCAACAAAATTCACCCATAAAAATATTAATTATCTTGACCATACCATTGCTCATTTTAATAATGAATGAGCACCTATTTCTCAGTAATACTTTAAGGAAATACCAATGTTGTTATCGTTTTTTATATATATATATAATTGCTGCTTGAATGGTTGAGTTTTGCTTTAAGCTATTAATAAGCCAAGATATGTGAACAATTATAATTTCCTTTTTCAAAGAGTATTTGAATATTTGTAGTCAATTCTCATGATAACTCATGCAGTTAGAATTCTGGACTCTGACCTTATCATCTACATTATTTTAATTACTTTTGGGATCAAATGAAAAGTTCCAACAGCCTCCCTTACAGTGAGTTACACTTCAAGTTATTTGTAAATTGTCATACTGACTTGAATCTGTAGGTATACTGACAAGAGATTAAATTTCTAGAGCAATATTCACCATGAAAATTTGCTTTCTCTTCATATAGAAACTATCAGGATAATGATGCTAGCATTAAAAAAATGAAAACAGCTGTGCAAAACATAGGTAACAAAAAGGTGACTTTCTGTTTTTAAAAAGATACTTTTTTTTTAGCCTGATTTACTTTTTAATAAAAAGGGAGCAAAAACTTGAGTCCTTTCCCAGTGGCCATTTATATAACAGTAATTACTGTTATTTCGGGAAAGATGATTTCCTTATCGCAAAATTTACTTGACAAAATTTGTTAAACAGTCACACAATTCTTCAGTAGTAATTGTTTTCAAATATTGTACTATCATTTTGTACTTCTTCTGAATATGTCACATCACACTTGAGTCTTCAAATACAAGGTAAGAATATGGATATTTTCATTTATTTAGTTCTGAAGAGTATGGATATTTCATATATCTAGTTCTAAAAAAATGCCTTCTGTAATACATAGATTATCACTGCATATTTTAAAATAAGTATTTGTCTTATCATTACTACCTACCAGAATATATACAATATCTACCACTTAACATGTGGGGATGAATTGAGAAAACACGTGTTAAAGAATTTGTAACCTGTTAAGTAAGCATACAGTTATCATCGCCTTAACTCTGCCCTAGGTCTGTGTGTGCCTGGGGGCATGCAGACAGAAACTTCAAGTTCTTAGAAGTATTACCTATGAAGCACATTCATTTCATCTTCATAAAATATATGCTTAATTGCTAAAGGAATAGTGTCTATCACAGATGATTTTCATATATGGGGTGCCTTTCTTTTCTGGATAAGAATTACATATTTTAGAATAAGATAATACTTTTTTCTTTCCCCAGGAGTAAATTTTCCTTTGACATGCACCCTTAAAAATTGGTTTTCTACACTGCTATTGGAATGATCTGTCCATTTATCTGATAAATGTACCAGAGCGTTTTAGGGTAGACACACGGGTTTTGCAAATATACTTCATGTTTTATATCTCCAGCTGGGGTTTTGATTATTAAAAATACCAAAATGTTTATTTCCTAAATAGGAATTCATGGAAGAATATGCATGTGTGTCAAGCTTTTAATAATTCTGTTGACTAGTGATAGGCTCTTGAATCAACTGTTCCTATCTGAAAAATATTGGAAGGTAAGAAGATTAATTTTTACAAATAAAATAATATGCAGGCAGGCATAATTTGATTGGAGATAAAGGTCAGTAGCCATCTGTTCCTCAGTCTTATTTAGAAGAGCAGAAGGTGTGGTATGTCATGCCCAAGCTGTTTTCAAATGCGTGATCACAAAAAATGTGAAACCATTTGGAAGGTGAATTTTTTGAAATTTCACCTTGAAACCAATTGCATCCTAAGATAAACAAAATAGCATGTTCAATTTCTGCGAAGAATTTTTCCTAAAGATTTTGAAAATGTGTGTGGTTCCCTAATCTAAACGAATGGACCCTGGGATTAGTTTTGTGTAACAAATTATAGCAAACAGAAATAGCATAGAATACAAGTATGAGCCCTGTACAGTAAACATTCTGCAGAGTTGCCAATGATTGACTTATTCCTCACAGAAATATTTTATGTACCTGTTCTTTAAATTGATTTACTACTACTACTACTACTACTACTACTACCACCTAGTACTACTACCACCATTATTTACTCTGGGTATACATGGATATTTCTAGAATTTTTGTGAGGACCTATGTTGGCAGTACTTTTGGGCTCTGATGTCAGCAGACAGACAACCTTACTAAAGGTTCTAGGTGGGTAAGGGCCCTAAAGCAATAAAATATGTAAACATGACAATTCTTTTTAGCTGCATCAACTCTTTTTGGTATTCCCACAGATGATCTCAATTTTCTCTTTTTATAACAGCTCAGTAAGGGGTTTTACCAGAGCAGACAAGCATGAAATTAATTTTCCATAGAAGTTTACTGATGCTGGGAAACTTGCTGGTCAGTAATATTAATATAAGTCCTATTGGCTGTTTCATTTTCTTCTTTTTAATTGCAATGCATTTTATCAACATCAATTCTACAAAGTATATAATATGCAGAAGCTTTAAGTGAAGGATTATGGGTTCTTTTCATATTTAATCTCCTAACTTTTAGCAACACTTATAGTAGTACAACACGCTGAGTTGATGTTGGGTTTTTGTTGTTGTTTTGTGTTTGTTTGTTTTGCTAATAGCAAGATAGGATTTGTTTTGGCACTTGCTGTACTTGACATACAGAATGTTGGAAGAAAGAAGATGTTCCAGTATTCCACTAGTAACCAAAGAGCTGAGACTCCTCTTAGGGACTTTTAGAACTAGCAAAATCTGAATATGTTAACTCTAACTTGGATAATTTCTTTCCCTATGTTGTTAAGTCTAAAACATCTCTGGTGTCTTGCCAGTCTAATTGATATCTGGTAGATACAATTGTTGCTTCGAATGCTTTAGGAATTATACACATAGGATATCAAGAATAAATATATATAAAGTATAAATAAATATATTTTTATAAATATATGCTTAATTATATGAATATATTTATATATATTTATAAATATACATAGTATATAAATGGGAATATATATGTAGGATAAAGGATGTAAGTTATTGATTAATAGAAAAGGTCATCCCTAATTTTATGTATCTAAGAATTTTCAGTTACTAGCTCCTCCACCCCTGACTGTAAGAGACACTCATAAAGTATTGATACAATCTGGGTTATTGTGCTGAGAGGTTTGCTATTCAGTAGATCTGGTCTGGGTGGTGGCTTTTAGAGACTGGTCACTGGACTGCCCTTGAAGCGCCTTGCTCTTCAGGTGACTTTTTTTGTATAACCTCTGGCAAATGCATCACTTTCTCGTAGTAAAAGCCTCAGCTTGGTTCTCTCCTTTGCACAGGGTGTATCACTGGGAATATGAGCTCCTGCTGAGTTTCTCACTTCCTGCTGACAACATTTAAAAGGAAAAAAATATCCTCCCTGTTTCTGAGGCTAGCATGTATTTTGTAAATGATGTTCCTATGTATCTTCAGGAGAGTGAAGATTTCACAGACAGATATAGCAAATCTCACGCCTGTTACTACTTGGGAAAGGTAAATGGGTATATTGTTAAGTTTTGTTTTTTATTGTTTAAATATATTTGAGAGCTGAGAGACTGGATGTGTAAGAAGGGAGAGGTAGACTCTCAAAAGATTGTGACAAGTGGGAGATGAGGTGAGAGGAGAATGCTTCTTGCTCTCTAGCCTCCCTGCCCTACCCAGGCCAAAGGTTAGAACAGACTTGCACTGTTTAGCAAATATTTATAGAACATTCATTAGGTGCACGGCAAAGCACTAAGTTAAAGGGGAGCTAAGCAAAAGAGCAAGAAAACAAAAGGCTGTAGTCCCTGCCCTAAAGGAGCTCATGGATATACTCATAAAAATGTGCAGGGGCATTTAAACCAAAACTATGAGACAGTGTACAAATTGGTAGCCATTTGTTGAATGCTTGAATGTGTTAGCGCATTAAATGCTGACAGCAATTCATAAAGTACGCACTGTTATTTTCAGCATTTTCTGAAATATGAAGGTGAAGTTCACAGAGGTCAAGTAACTAGCCTGAGACTGTTAACAGAAGACCTGGGATTTGAACCAGTGAAAACCTGGATCAAGCATCAGTGTGCTTAACTGTTATGCTGTAACTCCCCCTCTTTCCTATGTAATTCACAACAGCACCATGTGTTCTTATAGAAGAGGAATTGCTTAATTCTGTTTGACTGAAGTGTACAGATGGGTTTACAATGGTGTGACCACAGTTTTGAAGAGTAAACAGTTTTCCCAAGGTAAAAAAAGGTGGGATAGTGGTGGTGGTAGTGGTGATGGCGGCGGCGGCGGCAGTATCTTCCAGGCAGAGCAGCCAATGAATTGTTTTTTTAAAAAAGCAAATGAAGTTTGGCTTTTCTATATCACAAACTTGAAGGGCAGAAGAAACAGGAAAAAGTTGGAAAGGGAAACAAGGCTGAGTTCTGAAGGGTCTTAGGAGCAATGTGAGATGATTAGAATGTGGATTATGGGGACAGCATCTACTGGTGTGTAAACCCAGAAACTAGAACACATTTCAAGTGATTCTATCAGGAGCAGCTCAGTTTCCAGTGGTAATGGAGGAGTTGAAAGCCTAATGGGATAGTGAGACAGATATGTATCATAGCAGGAAGCCATGTGTCCCCTAAGTTGAAGGCACAAAGGAAAACAGTGATGTTGCTGGATCCCAGGACGCAGAATTACTGGTGGAAGGTGGGTTCGCTTAAGCCTGACTTGTCTGGGAAGGGAATGCAGCTGTTGCTGGAGTTGCTAAGTCATTAAGCCAGAGGGTTAGGGCAAAAAGGAATCCTCCACTCTCTGGCCAGTGTTTCCCAATGGAGAAGCAGCAGAAGCCTGGGGAATGCTCCTAAGGAGTCAGCTCTCACCTCATCTGCCATTCAGATCCAGGAAAGAAGGGAAGGCATGAATCCAAGTGGGCAAAAGACCTAGGGCCAGCAAGGTAGGAAGGGTTCTACTGCAGGGTTGTATCTTGGGAGACATGCAGCTAGCTACAATTGGAATATAGATTTAGGAACAGAGATTGGTGGAGTCACAGAGGTTATTTGGAATGCTATTGCATTTGGCAGGGCTTAATAAGGACTAGAATTAAATTAGGGTCTGAGAAATTCATCACTTTTCTCATGACTTCATTGTAGGGAAAGATTTCATAAACCAGACAGAAAAATCACTAGCCATAAGTGAAAAGATGATAAATATAATTATATTAAAATTGAATATTCCATTTATCAAAAGACAATGTAGAAAACTGTAAAGGCAAGTTATAATCTGGGAGAAGATATTTACAGCACATATAATCAATGAATCATTAATTTTGAGAATAATGTTGCCACAAATCAATAAAAAATTGAAAAACAACCAAATAGAAAAATGGGCAAACGGCATGAACTTGCAATTCACAGAACAGAAAACCTGAATGGCTAATAAGCATATAAAAAGATGCTTACTGGGAAATGCAAATGAAAACCACACCATGATACAATTCACACTAACCAGATAGACATAATTTAAAAACTCAAATGCTACAGAGAATGGAAGGATTCTGAGAAATAGGAACTCTTACTCCGTGATTCTGGGAATATATGGGCATAGCCATTTAGGAAAACATTATCATATTACATTGCACACCCCCAAAAGATATTCCTGAATATGTACAGCAGTCTATCTCAAAAATAGTGACCATTGTTTGTAAAAGTAAAATGAAAAGATGTAAAACAATGAAACAATCAGAAAAAGGGCTTAAAAGCCCTTTCTAAGATGAGCATATATGTTGTATCATATTCATACAACATAATTACATACAACAGGGAAATGAATGAGCTATATAGTTCACCTACAGACATAATTGAATCTTGAAAACATCAAGTTGAATAAATATACTAATCATGGAAGTATATACATAAAGCGTTACCATTTAAAAGTCCAAAATCTACAAAACTTAACCATATGCTGTATACATATATGTGTATATAATGAAGACAAAAAGTTACATCCAAAACTTCTGGGAAGGAACATCAGAAGAATATCATAAGAAACTTCTGATTCTTAAAATGCATGGTCAAAGAAGATATTTCTTATAAGGTTAATTATTCCTTATTCTTTTGTTTTGTAACGTTTTTACAACAAAAGTATGTGTAAGAAATAAAGAATGATTAAAGCAGCAGATGCAATAGAATCAGTGTCATGGAAAGCTAGGAGGGAGAGGGGACTTGAGATCTTAGGGTATTCCATATTGTTACTGTAGCCTTCTAATCTATAAGAAAGTGGTATTTTCCTTCCGTGGAATTATTAATTCCCCAATTTAAATACAAGCTTCCTGAGGAGAGGTATTATACCTTTTATGTTTTTATGTTCCTCTTTGTGCTAGCAAACTCTAAGTGTATGTTTGTGGATTAGAGTGATTGTGATTTTGAAGGGAAATTAATTAGCCCTTCCCCTACTTGTCTCCCATTCCCATTCTGTGATTGGGGGGAAAAGTCTCCCTAATGCGTAAGAGAAATATAGGCAAATTGGACTGTGTCTCATTCTAGCTTTGACATCAATCAGATGGCTAACCTTAAATAATTCACTTGGCTTCTTTGGCTAACCAGTTTCCTTCATGTCTGAAAGCTGAGGTTGTACTAGAAGTTTGCCTCCAGCTTTAAAATTCTAAGGTCGAGGATGTCACTGTAGAGATGGATTCATCATCTACAGACCTTTCTATTTTATGCATATAAATAGTTGTTTCTTTGCTTGAAATCCCTAGTTACAACCTGTCTTTTTTGCATAACTGATAGCAGGCAGTTTTTATTCTATGTGAAACACCTTTTTTTTTTTTTTAATATTTTTATTTATTTCTAGGGGGGAGAGAGAGACAGGATGAGCAGAGGAGGGTCAGAGAGAGAGGGAGATACAGACTCTGAAATAGGCTCCAGGCTCTGAGCTGGCAGTCAGCACAGAGCCCGACGTGGGGCTCGAACCCACGAACCACGAGATCATGACCTAAGCGAAAGTCGGACGCTTAACCGACTAAGCCACCCAGGAGCCCCTTTATGTGAAACACCTTATTTCTGATTGCTGTACATCGCAATGTTGGGTTTGCCATAATTTTTCAGCTGTCAACCTGAATGTTTTTAGGATTTTCGGTGTCCTTGAAATGCTGCATCTCCTTTGTTGGTATTGTACATAGAAACTAGAGAACTCATGATCCTGGCTTAAGAGTCAAGGGCACTTGATTTTGGTTGGCATTTAAGCACTGACTTTTAAACCACATCATCAGTTGGCAAAGTTATTTTAAATGCATTTTATTGCAATCTTGCAGGAATAACCTACATGTTCAGTTCAGTTTGTGTTTCTGTCTGATGCCAAAAAGCAGAACGATCCAACAACTATATTTTTATGAATTCACATTGGTATTCATTTCTAAATAACACTATAATTTTTACTGTACCTATTGTAAGGACATGAGTTTGACATCTATAATTGTTGCTGTAAGTCATGAGGATAAGCTTCCTCTTACAAGAATGTACTTCTCTTTTAGTATACTTATTTTCAGAAATATTCAAGTGTAATAGTGAAATATATGGACATATTGGTAATGTCATTGTTAGAAGAAGAACATTCTTACCATCAAATACTATTGAATTCATGAGATGTGGCTGGGTTGTGGTTGCTCTTCCATCTTGTTGTGGGACATTTGGTCAACCTCTTTCATATTTTTGGAATGCCAGTCTTCTTACTAATCTCTTGTTAAACTTAGGGAATCTTTTTGCCATTGTCTTCATTTTCACCTTTACCCTTTATTTAGAAATTAGTAAAACTGTGTTTATTTCTTAGTTTCTGTACATGGGGTTCCTCTAACATTCATGCATGTAGTTCTGGAAGATTGGGCCCAGTGTTGATGTAGGCATTCTTACATGATCTGTTTTGCTTACATGATCCCAGGATGGTAGTTCTTGGTGTAGATTTATTCTCTAGTGATACTACAGAATTAGTCCTATTGTAAGAAAGCAAATAGTTTTGTTTTTACCAAATGTGTGCAGAATGTCCTATTATTTCTAGGCTAGTATCCAGTTAAGAAAAAAAATGATTAGAAGGTTTATATTTGTGAGGCTACCTGGGTTCAAAAAAAGCTGTGGCAATTAATGTCTATGGATTCATTCCTTATGTTATAGTGTTTTAGTCAGTATCTACCTTGTTTCAGCCATTGTGGGCATTTGAAATTGGGAGAGGGAATAGCCACGATGTTGAACCTATTCCCAGGTCAGTCTTCAAGCTGAAAATAAAGATACATTCTTGTCTGAAAATATTTTCAGCGTTAAGGATTCTTACTCCAAAGTAATTACACAGAAACAGTGAGGGTCAGTCATTCCCACAGCACTATTTTCCAAGAGAAAAAACATTAAGGAGAAGTTAACTCACCAGGACAGAATCTCTAATTGTCTGAACTGGATTCTAGAAGAATGATGATCTAAGTGGAGCTATGAAAATGAAGATAAGGATGTTAGCATGCCAGAATGGAGTATTCAAAGACTGGCTTTATTATTGTAGGTAACTAGAAGTGAGTAGGGTACAAATTGGCCATTATGCCTAAATGAGGCATTTGTATTTTAATTTCTTAAATTTTCGAAATTGTGGGATAGCTTTAAATCCAGGAGCTTGTTGTCTTAAGAGACTATGACTTCTAAAATCATATTCCTTAGGCTCCCAACTCAGCATCGAGACCTTGAGCAAAGTACAACTCTTTTATGTCTTACTCTTTTATGTCTTAGTTTCTTCAAATGGGACAAATAATAGTGCTTTATCTCATAGGGTTGTTGTGGTAGAAAATGAGATGATGACTATAAAACACCAAATGCAATGCCAAAGATGGAGTAAACATACATCAAGCAATTATTTTATCTATGACATACTTTGATTGTAGTCAATTAAAACTTAGAATCTTAAGTTTGGAAGAGATCCATTGCAGGAGTTTTCTCGAATATATCTTTGAGAAATGGTTGTGAAGTAATAGGGTGCTCACTACTTTATAAAAATCCCATTTCCTCTTGAATAGTTCTAATCATTAGAAAACTCTTGCATATTGAGCCAACATCTGTGATGTCTAACTTCCCCCTCTTGTTTCTGCTTCAGGGAGCTTCAGATAACATTTGAGCTTTCTTCCACATGGCAGCTTTTCAAATATAGTATTTAAAGACAGATATCTCATTTTCCATATGTTTTCTCATTTCTCTCATAAATCTTCTAAACTGCCGGTTTTAGGTTATAATCTTCCATTTATTTGACTACAATGTTGGCTAGCTAATTAAATAGCCCACCTGAACCCTTTTCTCCCTTACCTGTCTCCAGAGTAAAGTTTGAAAAGCAACTATGGTAGCTAGGAGACTCCATTCCAGGCAGTGAGATGTAAGGAGAACTCAGCTGGAGACTTTCTGGAAAAAATCTTTAGTTTCCTAGTAAAAGTGATCTTCCCAACTGGCATTATCCTTTCTCCTTTTATCTCCTTCCTGTCTGGAGCGAGAAAGGATTACTGGGGCTACAGCACCCATATTGCAGCTTTGAGGTAATGAGTTTGAAGGCAAAAGCCAGTAGGCTAATGCCACAGGAGTGGCATAATCAAAAACAGCCCAAAACTTGTTGACTATGTCTGGCAATGAATCTAAAAGAAGCCAAACTAAAGTTAGCAAAATCAGATATAGAAATTTCAGTGTCTGAGTCAACAATATACAGTACATCAGACTGTACATTGTACAAATACTTGTAATTGACATATTCCGTGTCCATCTCCTCCCTTTTCAGGACAATATGAAAATAAAATCAGCTTCATTGTTTTTTTTAAATGTTTTATTTATTTCTAGGAGAGAGAGAGAGAGACAGCGTGAGCAGGGGAGGGTCAGAGAGAGAGGGAGTCACAGACTGAAACAGGCTCCAGGCTCTGAGCTGGCAGTCAGCACAGAGCCCGACGCGGGGCTCGAACCCACGAACCGCGAGATCATGACCTAAGCGAAAGTCGGACGCTTAACCGACTAAGCCACCCAGGTGTCCCTTTTTTCTTTTCTTTTCTTTTCTTTTTTTCAGCTTCACTTTTTTATAACACTTTGCAGTCACAAATTGCCTCTTAGGCATACTGACAACTAGATGTTTGAAAATTATCTCTGAGAACCTCTTTTTACAAGTAAGTTTTCAACTAATGAGAGATGTTTAGTTCTGCTCTATACTGTTGTAAACTTGTACAAAGATACCATGTTAGGTGACAAGACAAGATTGAAATCCCAGTCATGTGCCCTGGCATGCGACTACCTCCATCCAGAAGAAGAGAGAACATTTTTCATTAACTTCAAGGCAAGAATCATAACCCACTAGTTATTCATCTTCCACAGTAGCATGAAAATGTCACCACCTTCCTCTGGAACCAGACACCATTTCCAAAGGAATACGGAGCAGGAAGGTGTTCACAGAGGAGAATCAACCTTAAAGAAATTGGAACCTTGAGTTGATGGAGTATTTAGTCAAACAATATTATTTGAAACTAGAAGAGACTGACTTAACTTTCATTTTAAATTTAAGTCTTTCTTCCTCTTCTCTTCTGGTACCTCCCACATTCCATCAGCAGGGATGAGGTTCCTAGGAAGCTATTGAAGTTTAGAGAAGTAGAAGAGCTACTTTTTTTGTATTTGTTTTGGTACATTGTGGGGGCCAAGGGCAAGTCACTCCATGATGACTGCTTCGGCATGCAGATTATTTCAAGCTAAAAACGATCAAGGCCCGAAAAACTCAGGAAGAATCTTTGATCTCCCCCCCTTAAATGCCTGAAAGACTGTAGAGGACTGCTCCAGGAAGAAAACTCTTACACAGATGACTACAGCATAATAGGAACTGAGTGTGGTAGATAGGGGAGGAACTTAGCAAAGTCTCTTTGTTAAAATCCTTTTCTATGTCTCATTGGTTTTGGATGGCCCAGGAAACATTTGCTGACTAAATATGAATTGCTTTCCTTCCTTTTGATGTCCCAGACCGATACCCTCTTCTACTTAGTTCAAGATGACATACATACATCATTTTGCCTGGCTGCCTTTGAAATCTCATGTCTTTATGAATTCCTGGTATGTATGTAATTTGATTTTTTCCTCTTAATCCATCTCCTGTCAATTTAATTCTTCTAGCATGTCTAAGGGTAGAAGGATTATTTTCCTCCCCAACAGCATCTTAATTGTGGGGTATGAATTTCAACCTCACTACCTATGTAAAATTTACCACCTATTCTAAAGGGTAAGAATTAACCCTAATAGGAATTTGTACATGATACCATACAATATGTATAACGTAGACATTCTTGTCCTGGAATTGCTTACAATCTAAAATGGAGAAAATTAACATTGATATAAACATGTCTGAATATAAGTAAAGCAATTCTAAGTTCATTACACAGTTAGTGAATATTGTTCATTTGCACAATTAAATCGTATGCAATCTCTCCTTAATTATCTTTATTTTAGACATTTTAAAATTCATGAGATATAACAATAAATACAATAAAAACTTTCCAGTTTTAAAGAGTTTTAGTTAGTATACTATAAATAAGTGTGGATTGAGAACCATGTAGAGAAAAAGACATAAATAGAACAACTGCATTTTCTTAGTTGTTATTTTGGGAAATTTATCAAAATGTGAACTTAATTTCTGTTCAGAGCTGGGATTCTAATTGAAGTAGGCTATTTCCTATATGGTATAATTTGCATAGTAATATTTCTTCTGTTTCTGAATATTGAAATTCAACCATTAGTGATTCATTCTCTAGGTGCAAGCATTGTGGTCTTTCTGTAGGCCTTTTAAAATGCAAATGCACATTGAAAAGTGCAACCAAATTAAGTTCTTTACAATTTAGAATGGTTGCAAATATCAGATGGATTCTTTCCTCCTCATAGCAATATAAATGTTTCTAGGTGTTGGAAGTGTTGGAAGTGATATATACAAAGTAAGACATTAAAAGTTGGAGGGAAGGCAGATTCTCAGAAAAGTGAGTGGAAAGATGTGATAAAAACCAGTATCCTGGGGGCCCCTGGGTGGCTTAGTCGGTTAAGCGTCCGACTTTCGCTTAGGTCATGATCTCGCGGTTCGTGGGTTCGAGCCCCGCGTCGGGCTCTGTGCTGACTGCCAGCTCAGAGCCTGGAGCCAATTCCAGAGTCTGTATCACCCTCCCCTGCTCATGCTGTCTCTCTCTCTCCTAGAAATAACAAACAAACAAAAAAACCCCAAAAAATCAGTATCCTGTACTTCACAATTGTGGCTATAGCCACTCTTATTTTTTTTAATGATGTATATGTGTAAGTGCTAACTGCTTTAGTGACCACAGCATCTCCTGAACTGAACAATAAAAGAGGACATTCTGACAGGATGTTTGGCACATGGTGATACTGTCAGACCCTTGGACCTTCGAGTCTTCCATTGATCTTCTGCTTCAAATCTGCAGATCGATGATAAGGGGAGAGAGAAGGAGTGAACAGGTGTTTGCACAAAAACCCCAGAAGATTTTTGGAGCCAAGACTGGACGCCACTGTTTTCTGTTGACAGGTCTTTGGCCAAACATAATCATGAGCCTTTTTCTGGATGCCAGGGGACTGGGAATGGTAGTTTTCCCCTATTCCCAGGAGTCAAAGTAGATTGTTTGGTAAACAAACAGTACTTCTCTGCCACTGTTAGTTTTCAAAATTATTAACAGGAATAATCATCTTAAAGTCAAAAAAGTCTTGAACATCTGAAGTGGAATAGAAAGATGTTTGGCACAAGATATGATTTCCAAGTATGGATAACATTCTTCATCCATAGTAAATCAATAAGTACTGACTGAGTTCCTGTTGTAGCAAATAGGTAAAATCATCACTTTTGTTAACACCTACTTACTGTATACTCTATGTGAGGCTGTGTCCCCTACACTAAAAAATATAATTTAGTACAGTAAGTATATTAGAAATGTATGTGCTTTGTTCAGGATCAGTAGATCATTTAAAACAGGGCATACTTAAGCATTTTATTTTTAAGTCACTACATATGAATGCATATTCATTTACTAATCTTTTTATGTAGGGCAAAGAGCTTCCTTTCAGTATGAGTGTTCATTGTCTTTTATATCACATCTATATGATATATATATCTTTTATAACACATGATACACATCTATCTTTTATAATACATGATACACATCCTAGCTGGTACACATACTGTAGGTTTCCTGTCCAACAGCAAATCTCCTTTTCCATGTTGCCAAGAGCTTCTTAATTTTTCCCCCTTGTGTCCTCCCCTTTCCCAAATGAACTGGGTGATTTTCTACCTTAGCAGCAAATGATGTTAGGTTTTTAACCAGCTCCTGGTCAATGCAACACAAAGAAACCTAGAGAGCTTCATTGAAAGATGTCCTTGTTCTTAAAGGGCAATGCACAAGGGGATCTTCCAGGGTCCCTTTTCAGCTTTTGGCTATTGATTAATGAGGGTGAGATGCAATGAGCTGCTTCATCCACTTTGATTCAATGAAGGAAGTTTTCCAATAAACTATAAACAGTTGGATAGAAAGGTGGAAAAAGGATGATTTGATTTAGTTGTTGCATTAAACAACCCTGGAACTCTTCTACTTCAAGACTTGTGGCTAGCTGGAATAATAATTCCATTATTATTTTGCCTTTCAGGTAGAATTTCTGTTATTTCCAGCCAAAACATATTAATTAAACACCACAGTTCCTATTTTGTTTCTTTAACTTGCAATGAGATATTAAACACATTTATTAAGATACACCATATGAACAGTCCTTCCAGATTGTTATGATTTTTCCAATCTTTTACACTTGTCTCCCACATAATTCAAGAGCAGATCTGTTTGTTGGTTTTTTGAACAACTATTTTTTATTTCCCAATTTTAGTGAGAAGTAGACCTACATACTATATACATATAAATTACATAGCATGATGACTTAATTTACATTATTGTGAAATGATTCCTACAGGAGGTTCAGCTAACATCCACCTTCTCACATAAATAAAATAAAAAGAAAAGAATAAAGAAAAGAACTTTGTGATGAGAACTCTTACATTTACTCTCTTAATAACTTTGCTACGTACAACACACAGCAGTGTTAGGTATAGTCATCCTAGTATACATTACATCCTAGTACTTACTTATCTTATAACTGGAAGTTTGTACCTTTTGACTACCTTCTTCCAATCCCTTCTCCCTCAGTCCCTGGTAACCACAAGTCTGATCCCTTTTTCTCTGAGTTTGGGTTTTTAAATAAATTGCTTTAAGATTATGCATGCAAGTGAGATAATATAATATTTGTCTTTACTCTGATTCATTTCACTTAGCATAATGCCATCACTTAGCATAAGGTCCATCTATGTTGTCACAAATGGATTTCCTTGTTTTTATGGATGAATAGTAGTCTAATATGGATATTGATTTCCTTCCTTCCTATCTATCATCTATCTATCTATCTATCTATCTATCATCTATCTATCACAACTTCTTCATCCATCTGTGGATACTTAGGTTGTTTCCACGTCTTGGCTATTATAAATAATAATGATATGAATAGGAGGGTGCAGATATCTTTTGAGTTAGAGTTTTCATTTCCGTTGTATATATTCCCAGAAGTGGAACTGCTGGGTCATGTGGTGGTTTAAGTTTTTTTTAACTAAAAAAAAGTTTGTATTTTATTTTGAGAGAGAGAGAGCAAGTAAGCAAGCATGAGTGGGGGAAGGGCAAAAAGAGAGGGAGACACAGAATCTGAAGCAGGCTCCAGGCTCTGAGCTGTCAGCACAGAGCCTGACACAGGGCTTGAACTCATGAACTGTGAGATCATGACCTGAGCTGAAGTCCCACGCTTAACTGACTGAGCCACCCAGACACCTCAGCAGTTTACATTTTTGAGGATCCTCCATATTATTCTCCATAGTGGTTGTACCAGTGGACAATCCCACCAACAGTACACAAGCATTCCTGTTTCTCCACATTTATGCCAGCATTTGTTAGATTTTTTTTTTTTTGATGATGACCATTCTAACAGATGTGAGGTGATCTCTCACTGCCACTTTAATTCACATTTCCCTAATGACTAGTGATGTTGAACATTTTTTCATTTACCTGTTGGGCTTTCGTAAATCTTCCTATGACAAAGAGCTATTCAGGTCCTTCACCCATTAAAAGTTTTTCCTATTGAGTTGTATGAGTTCTTTATGTATTCTGGATATTAATCCTTTATCAGATATATGGTTTACAATTTTTTTTCTCTTATGGTCATCTTAATAGATGCAGAGAAGTATTTGACAAATGCGGAATCCATTCATGATAAAAACTCTTAAATTAGGCATAGAGGAATATATCTCAACATAGTAAAGGCCATATATCGCAAGTCCACAACTAACATCATACTCAGTGGTGAAAGATTGAAAGCTTTTCCTCTAAGACTAGGAGCAAGACAGGATGCCTGCCTTCACTACTCATAGTCAACATAGTACTAGAAGTCCTAGTGAGAGCTGTCATACAAGAAAAAAAGATATCAGAATTGGAAACAAAGAAGTAAAAGTGTCTCTATTTACAAATGATAGGATTTTTTTTTTTAATGTTTTATTTATTTCTAGGAGAGAGAGAGAGAGACAGCGTGAGCAGGGGAGGGTCAGAGAGAGAGGGAGTCACAGACTGAAACAGGCTCCAGGCTCTGAGCTGGCAGTCAGCACATAGCCCAAAGCGGGGCTTGAACCCACGAACCGCAAGATCATGACCTAAGCGAAAGTCGGACGCTTAACCGACTAAGCCACCCAGGCGCCGCTCAAATGATATGATTTTATATATAGAAAATCCTAAAGACTCAACCAAAAAACTGCTAGATGTAATCAAGTTGCAGGACTGAAAATTAATATACAAAAATCAGGTGCATTTCTATACACTAACAGGGAATTTTCTGAAAAAGAAATAAATCAATCCCATTTAAAATAGCATAAAAACAATGAATTAATTTAACTACGGAGGTGGAAGATCTCTACTTGGAAAACTACAAGACACAGATGAAAGAAATTGAAGACATATATGGAAAAGTATCTTATGTTCATGGATTGGAAGCGTTAATATGGTAAAAGAGTCAATTCTACGAAAACCCATTCATAAATTTAATATAATCTCTATCAAGATTTCAGTGGCCTTTTTTAAGGAAGTAGAAAACACACTCCTGAAATTTATGCAGAAGCACAAAAGATCCTGAATAATCGAAGAAATACTGAGAAAGAAAAACAAAGCAGGAGGCATCAAATTTAGTAATTTCAAGTTATACTATAAACAAAACAGTCCTCAAAACAGTTTGATACTGGCATTTGGGGAGGTAAGTGCAAAGCATTTAATTTAATTTTCATAAGGGCAACCTGTCTTTTTCACATTCATATTCGATTATTTCATGTAACTTCAAATTAAAATACACAACTGTAATAAATAAGTACAACAGAATCGTCTGATTCCCAGTAAATATTTAATACAACTGGTAGGAATAGTAACCTCAGGCACAACTAAAAAGTTGCCTTGGGTAAACTGAAAGCTTTCAGAAACAGGAGGCTTCTCACAGGCTGGAGGCTAGAATAGAAGATATTGATGAAAAATCACTTTGAGTGGCATCTGGGTGGTTCAGTTGGTTAAGCCTCTGACTCTAGATTTCAGCTCGGGTCATGAGCTCACAGTTCATGAGCTCCAGCCCCATGTCAGGCTTCATGCTGACAGTGCAGAGGCTGCTTGGGATTCTCTCTCTCTCTCTCTCTCTCTCTCTCTCTCTCTCTCTCTCTCTCTCTCCCTCCCTCCCTCCTCTTTCTCTCTCTCTCTCTTTCTCTTTTTTGTTTTCTCTTCTCTCTCTACCTCTCTCTGCTCCTCCCCAGCTTGCATGCATGGGCATTCTCTCTCTCTTTCAAAGTAAATAAATAAACTTTAAAAAGTGGTTTTGAGATCCTAAGTCTGACAGGAATAGGGATACCACTGTAAGCAAAAGAGAAGTCAGTGGGAGGAGACGTTGCTGAAGAGGACACACAGAGTTTGAAGTGAGGTGGGATATATGGGTTACCATGTTCATTCTTTTAAACATCCAGGAGATCAATGCTCTCAAAAAAACAGAAGTGTAAATTTCCATATATCTCTCTGGGAACACAGCTGGATAGGCAAGCTGAAAGACACATAATTTATGCTTATATATTTAAGACTAACTTCAGTCTCTGTTCATTTATTTAACTACATAGTCAATGCATTAGTTATGGAATAGATTTGTGTTTGGGTTGCCAAATAAAAAATGTTTTGAAGGCATGGATAGATTACATACAGCTTGTATGTGATTTTTCTGTGTCTGCAAAATGTCCTGAGTTTATTACAGCCATGCCACTCCATGAAGTTGCTTTGTGTAGTTCAAGGTGTCATTCCCATTCATTTGGTTTTAACAACACATTACTCCCTCAAGACTGCATCTTTGAAGATGGCTCGCACTGTGGAAATGGTGTGCAGAACATACATTCCAAGGTCAAGGAGAAGGTGAGAGGCCTCTGCCTGCCTGCTAGTTCACAGGTCAACCAGTGGTCACATCCTCTTGATCATCTCCACCAACATAAGTTCACTCATTTGTCAGTTTATTCTGTTTCCTTCAACTTCCCATCCATCTATTTAAAAAGACCCGAGGTCCCCAGACAATCACAAATATGTTCTGTATTTGGCCATTACATTGATCTTTCTTAGTAAATAGGTACTCAGAACTATTTTCTGTTGACCACAGTCCCCTCCTCAATATCCAAGCTCTAATTATTTTGAACCATGATTTTGCTATAGTTTTATATGTATTTTCAGTAGCAATCCCAGAATTTCGTGTGTAATAGGAAAAGACTCAAGGCAATTTTTTATGAAAAAATATGTTAATCAGTGGCCTGTTTCTGAAATCTTGTGAGGCTTTTTTGAGGAATTATTATTATTATTATTATTATTATTATTATTATTATTATGTCTCTTCCAGTCAGACAGACACATAGTGCTGAGGAATTCCACGTGTAAAACAAATGGAAGAAATTTTGCATTAAAGATGTTCTGAAAACATTTAAAAACAATCTGATCCATATATCAGCATAGCATAGTTCAATGCTGATGGGGTTCAGGGTAGTTCACCCCAAATATGCTACTCTGGCATATTGATTGTTTTGAATTAAAGTTGCTTAAGAAATAGTCAGGGCAAGAGGAAAACTCTGACCATCCTTTGTCTGTCTAAAATTAGGAAATAAATTCCCCGTGTGAAGGGTGTCCTCCTGGAGGGTAGAAGGCATCCTTACTACCACAGATACCAAGTCAGGGTGGAGAAGCTGTATAAAGAAACCTTTTATTTCATTAATTTTGCTACACCAAGTTCAAACTTCTTTGTCTTATCAGCACCTAACAAATTATTTCTTTGTCTAAAAGGTATAAAAGCTGCCTGCTTTGGTCAGTTCTTTGAGTTTTATATCCTTACCAGCACATACAAAAGTAAATTCGTTTTTTGGTTTTTGTTTTCCTCTTGTTAACCTGCCCTGTGTCAACTTAATTTATTAGACCAGCTAAAGAACTTAAAACTGAAGAAAGGAAGTTTTTCTCTCTTAGGGTGCTGAGTCATTTGGTCAGAAATAGTCTGGAATTAAGTTAGTAGACAGCAGTCACACTCTTGAGAGTTAGAGAAGAGGATTTCTTTAGGATATTCCCGAAGGATGTTACCTTCAGAAAAAAAAAAAACAAAAAAAAACAAACAAAAAAAAACGTGTTGTAGAAACCCTACAGTTTGAAACTTCCCTAATGTGGAGATAGACATCCAAATCCAGGAGACACCGGGAACTCCCATCAAAATCAACAAATCCAGCCAACACAAGGATACATCATTGTAAAATTTGCAAAACATAGAGATAAGGAAAGAATCCTAAAAGTGGCAAGGGGAAAAAATAATCACTAACCCACAAAGGAAGACAAATAAGCTCAACAGCACACCTCTCCACCAGCCAGAAGGGAGTGGCATGATATATTCAATGTGCTGAATGAGAAAAATATGCAACCAAGAATACTTTATCCAGAAAAGCTGTTATTTAGAATAGAAGGAAAGATAAAGAGTTTTCCAGACAAAAACTAAGGGAGTTCATGACCACTAAGCCAGCTCTGCAAGAAATATTGAAGTGGACTCTTTGAGTGGGGAGAGACAAGATGGAAAACAACAATGTTTAGAAAGAAAATCTCCAGAAACAATGACTTTACAGGTAAAACAATGGCACTAAATTCGTATCTATCAATGATCACTTTGAATATAAATGGACTAAATGCTCTAGTCAAAAGAAACACTGTAGCAGTGATTTTCAAATCTGAGTATGAATCAGAATCTATTCCTGGAGGGCTTATTAAAACAAAGGCTGCCTCACAATGTTTCTGGTTCCCTAGAGGTCAGGGGTGGAGCCCAAGAATCTGCCTTTCCAGTAAGTCTCCAGGAGATGGTCTATGCTGCTGGTCTAGGGACACCACTTTGAGAACCATGGTCTTAGAACAGTCTCTGGAAAGAGATTAGTATTAAGCAGGAACAAGAAACAGAAATTTCGCTTCCAGTTTCAGTTTCAGTGGTGCATAGGTTAATGTGCATAAAACAGCATTTTATTTATACTTCTAATTTGCTCAAAATTTTCACTTTTTATAATCTTCTAAATAAAGTCATAACAATTAACCAGACACTGAAAATCATTAGCAGTGTCCCTAACCTTTCACCTATATTCCTGACATACTAGTCCATTTACTGGCGGTCAAAAATTTTTCTAAGCTTTCATGCTTTACATGTTTGTTCACATTATTTGTTATCCTTTGGATGTATTCCTATCCTCAGCATTATTTTTCTCTTCCAAAGTCCAACCCCTTCTTGAAGACCCAACTAAATTCAGTTTCCTTCATTAAATTTTCTTAGTTAAGGTCACAGCTTTTTACTTACTAATGAAGAGCCAAAAATGAAGTCCTCCATTAAGAGCAACCTCGGGCTGCACGTAGCCCCAGTCCCAGTTCCAGGAAAAGCCTCAGACTGTTCAAGGCTAAAGCCATCCTCGGACCGCCCTCAGTTCAGCTAATCAAAAAGAAAAAGAAACATTCCTATGGTCTGAGTCAAGGCTGGGAACTGCAGATACAAACTAGCCAAGTTCTCACCGCTTGCCTGAACCCCACGTGGGCCCTTTGAACTCACCTCACAATTGGTCATTTTCAAAGGATTCTCAAAAGTCATGATTGGGTCCCACCAAAAGGAATGAACACCTCACAGATACTGAATGGTCAAAGCTGTTACCAGGGGTGCTGTACAATTGTAATTGGTGCTTATGTGATGATGCTACATGTACTGTAACACCCCCATCCCTTACTCTTTAAAAACCCTGTTCGCTATTGTTCTTGGCTTCACCTTGCTGCCCCTACACTGGTAGGCAGGTGAGCCCCTGCTCGAGCTTGTAATAAAGACCCTTTTGTATTTGCATCAGTGCCGGCTTCTTGGAGGTCTCTGGGACTCATGATTCGAGTACAACACTACATACTTATTTGTACTTTGTCGATTGTATTGTGCAAAACATTTCATTCCTACGTATTGCAATTGGAAAAAACAAATACTTTCATAGCATTCATTTTGTGGCAGTCTTTCAAATCCTCGGATCCACCCTATGAGACAGATATTATTATATTCATTTTACAATTTACTTCTCTATAGTTCATTTTACTTTAAATTTAAGTTACATGATATCAAACATGTGATTTAAATAAATTTGTGTTCCCCCAGAGTACCCATCACAGTGCCTTGCAAATAATAATGTTTATTAAAATAGTTGCTGCATTCAAGATAGTTTTCTTTGGGTTCCTGTAAAGCAGTGATGAAATATTCATGTATTTGAACAGGTTAGTTCTACAGGCTTCTCTGTGAGCTCAATACCTATTATTTGGAATGACAGATTGATGTGAGGGTACAAAGATCTGCTTCTCTGTCCCCAGTGCAACTCCAAAGGGTCCATTCAGTCCAGAACTCCCATGGAAATGGCTGAGGCCTTTGCTGTGATTGCATTGCATTGGGGTTCAACTTCCCCTTTTACTCAGTTCTACTTCCTTTACTCTTTCTCAGGTGTAAACCTCTGGCACTTTCCCCAGTAAACTTCCTGCACACATATTTCCATGTCTCTAGAATCTGTTTCTTGAAGAACTCAAACTAAGAAAAAAGGAAAATGGACAGATGAGATGTATTAACTTTATTTAACTTTTTTAGAGACAACATTTTAGAGTGGAAATTAAATATGCTTTCTAATCAGGGAGATTGGCGTTTATTAGGTGTCATCTCAGGGAAGTTACTTTATCTCTCTGAGCCTGTTTTCTCATCGTGGAAGAGTGATTTTACTAGATTGAAGACCATTCCTATCGCAGTACTCGACAAAATACAGGTACTCTGTAGAGGGAGGCCTCTACATGGGTAACACTGAATCGCTAGAAAGCTAAATATCTTGAACACATTTTCTGAACCACCCCCAGATATGCTTTTTATTAATTGTGTTGTAATACTATGTCTTGATTTGTATGAAAGCTTCTTCTTAAGGAAGCCACATGAATTTGGACTTACTCAATGTTCCGGAGTGAGATTTTCTCTCAATTGTGGGAGTAGGAGAAATTTTTACAGCTTGAGAGACTGGGATGTGCAAATCTTCATCGCAGACAATGACGGTTATGTAACATCCTTGACTTCTGCTTCACAGTGGCTTCCAAGCCCAAGAGCCTGGCTCTGTGTTCAGTCACAGTACTGGTGTTGACTGGCTCTGTTGACAGCTTTGCTGTCCTTCCTTGACCCAGTTTTCTCTTTCCATTATCTGATTTAATTGTTATGGCTTTGGCATTTTATTATAAGTCACCATTTTAGAAAGTGTTGGAGTAAGTATACATTGATGTCCAAGATTCTGATCTTGAATCTTTCTCATACTAAATGAAATACACATTTTTGTGAACTGATCAGTCTTTCCCAATAATCTCTGTCCATTATTCACCTTTGTGTTTCATTTGTAGCCTTTTCAGCTTGAATTCTGTATTCAGCCATCATACCTGAGGTGAGCACCAACCATAAACACCCACTACCGTATATATAGTACTTATTAGGTACTGAGCATTATATTAAAATTTTTTATGTCTTATTTATTTTTGAGAGAGAGAGATCATGAATGGGAGAAGAGCAGAGTGAGATGGAGAGGGAGACAGAATCGGAAGGAGGCTCCAGGCTCTGAGTTGTCAACACAGAGCCCGATGCGGGGCTCGAACCCACGAGCTCTGAGATTGTGACCTGAGCTGAAGTTGGATGCTTAACTGACTGAGCCACCCAGGCACCTCTGCAGCATTATGTTATATACAAAGGATGTTCTCTAGACCAGAAATGTCAGCATCCCTTGCAAACTTGTTAGAACCTCAAATTTAGGGGCGCCTGGGTAGCTCAATCAGTTGAGCATCTGACTTCAACTCAGGTCATGATCTCACAGTCTGTGGGTTCCAGCCCCATACTGGGGTCTCTGTGGAGCCTGCTGCAAATTCTCTGTCTTCTTCTCTTTTTGCCTCTCCCCTGCTTGCACTCACTCTCTCAAAAATAAACAGATCTTAAAAAAAAAAAAAAAGAAACTCAAATTTCTGAGACTCCTCTGAAATCCAGTAAAATCACTAACTCTAGGGGTGAGGCTCAGCGATCTGGGTTTTGACAGACTGAAGACTCCAGGTGATACTGCAGAGTTCGAGAACCACTGGTCTGCCAGTATTATATCATTTTATTATAAAGGCCTAGAACTGAAAGGAAAATAGTCTTATTTGCATTTTTTACAGTTGAGGAAGCTAAGACTCAGAGAGTCTAACTTGGTTGATTGTTAACGTTAGGGCACATGCTACACACTGTGCTTTTGTTCTTATGTCTTTGAATTTTACTAGGAGAGTAACAAAAATGCTGATTGTCTTCATTATAATAAATGTATATATTTTACCCCTGAGGCAGGTTCCCACCTAGTGGGATCACTTGGTGATCTTTCCATCTCTTGCGGATTCACCACGATATTCCTGTTAAAACTTGTTCCAAATATTCTCTAGTTTTTCTAGCTCACAATGCTATTTCTTCAGTAGAAGGCCTCATCTGTGTTTTCCTAGAGTTCCAGGGACAAAATAATGTAAGCCTTTCTTACATTCTGCCATTCCACTTTAGAATCTCAGTACATCTTGTTTCTGTTCCTATGTTCTTTCTTCTAAGGAACAGGTGACCCTTTTCTCTGCTAAGATTGATTACCTACACTCTTGGTTCACTAGTTCTGTTTTTCTTTTCAGATATTGCTCAATCAATTCTCCACTTGTTTCACCTGCAACTTCTCTCCCACACATTTGGCCCCTTAACCTCATCAACAAAGTATGTTTGGACTTAGCTTTTTCTAAAGAGGAACAATCTTCCTCAATCCTGCTACCAGCCCTTTACCCCCAGTCTCTCTTTTTCTTTTTTTTTTAAAATTTTTTTTAATGTTTTATTTATTTCTAGGAGAGAGAGAGACAGCGTGAGCAGGGGAGGGTCAGAGAGAGAGGGAGTCACAGACGGAAACAGGCTCCAGGCTCTGAGCTGGCAGTCAGCACAAAGCCCGATGCGGGGCTCGAACCCACTAACTGCGAGATCATGACCTAAGCGAAAGTTGGAGGCATAACCGACTAAGCCACCCAGGCACCCCTCCAGCCTCTCTTTTTCATCTTCAGTTGTCAACTTTATTCAAAGAATAATCTAAGATTGTTCTTTAATTCCTTTGCCACTCATGATAGTGATACTTTGTTGGTTTAACATGACTCTTGAAGGTAATCAATTAAGTTATTAAAACCAGATTCTCCCCCCAGCCCCCACCAAACAAATCTAAAA
The DNA here is from genome assembly GCF_008692635.1 of Crocuta crocuta. NCBI lineage: Eukaryota > Metazoa > Chordata > Mammalia > Carnivora > Hyaenidae > Crocuta > Crocuta crocuta. The sequence goes on from NW_027551570.1 coordinate 141,574, forward strand.
CTTTCCTCAGGGGTTTTAGTGTTTTTCCTTTAATATCTCTGTCCCATTTGTTATTTTTTATCAGCCCCCTCTCTGGAACAAAACTTTTCCCTAACTTGGTTTTCATGACATTGAAATAACAGAGCCCATTTAGCCATCTCTTCCCATCTTTTTGGTTGTGATTTGGTGTCTCTTATTCTATCAAATTATTCGTTCATTCAGTGAACATTTTTAGAGGCTACTATGTGTCCGGTTAGTGCAAAAACATTTAAATGAGAAAACAGTACACTATCTCAATCCTAAAAAAAATGCATTATGCAGAGGGTGCTATTATCCATGTTTTATGGACGCTGAGGCACAGGAAGGGACATAGTGCTGAGCTTCTGTCCTAAGGACTTTGTGTTTCTTTCTCTATTCAGCCTCACTAACCTTACATTCTCCAAAAGCTTAACTAAATATGCCCAGTGCTCTAGTAAATGAAAGCAAACACAAGCTCTAACACAGAATCTATTTCCTCAGAGCAAGGCCTCTATTCCTGACTGTAAACATCCTTACCTGAACATCTCCCCACAAACCTCTGACTAAAAATGTCTGAAGAGAATCATTATCTGATCACCTTTCCCCAATAAACATAAAAATAAAACCTACCAACTTTACCCGACCAACCTTCTTGATTTCTCAATTCTTAATGGTGTCATCTATTTCTAGCACTCCAGGCACAAAGCCTTAGAGATATCTTTTTTATTTAATTCTTAAAGTTTATTTATTTATTTTGAGAGAGAGAGAGAGAGGGAGAGAGTGAGCAGAAGCAGGGGAGAGGCAGAGAGAGAGAGAGAGAGAGAGAGAGAAAGAATATTGCAAACAGCCTCCTAGATGTCAGCATGGAGCCCGACTTGGGGCTTTAAGTCACACACTGTGAGATCATGACCTAACCTGAAATCAAGGGTCTGATGCTCAACCAACTGAGTCAGTCAGATGCCCCAAAACCTTAGAGATATCTTGACCAAATCTCTCTCCTCTACTAGTTGCTATATACTGTTAATTTTGTCTCCTTCTAAAGGTCTCCTTTCCTACAGCTGGTATCATTGTTCATACTTTTATGATGTCTTACCTATGGCTTCTACCGTCTCCCAAGTGCTTGCTACAGCTCTACTACTTTCGGCTCCTAGGTCATCCCATTAATTTGCTTTATCAAATCTTGTTGTATTTCTGATCATGGTGGTCCTCTGCTCAACACTTCTAAAGTGAAGTACAAACTGCTCAAGGTAGCAGTCCTAGCACCTGCCAATCTTTCAAGCTGTTTCTTCACCTTCTTCCATGCAGGGCATGTTTTGGGCCAAAGGGTCCACTACTCCCCATACTTTTCTACCCTTACTCTTTCATCTTAACTGTACTTTCTTTTTACTTCTTGCCAGATGGAATCCTATTATATTTGAAGGTTTTTCTAGAATGACTTTCCTTCTCTTTGCTTCTATGAAGTTCTCCGCACCTCACTGCATTTTCAACTCTCTGTAGTAAGGTTTTGGTATTCTCTTGTGGCACCATATGCCTAATGTGGTGTTTATTGATATATTGTCAAGTTGTTCCTTCAAAACAGGAACTGTGTCTGACTCTGTTCACCCCAGGAAAGGCCTTACCATGATCAAGACTTATTAACACTTGATGAACTGACATTATAGGATGAATGTTTAAAACCAGATGAAAACATGTCAAGAAAGAGGATCAAACCAAACTAACATAGTTAGGCTAAGTCGAAATAACATAATCTTTTGGTACATTTACTATATTTCTTTTTATCTCTATTCTTGGCATTTGCACTTCTGGGTTTTCTTTATCTATTAGCTTGAAAAGTGACTAACTACTGATAATGCATACTTGAATGGTGCCAAGTATCTGCTAAGGTCAACAACTGGCCCAGAGGATGAATAGACCACTCTTTTGAGGATGTTACTTAGCATTTACTTTCTCAACGACTGTATATTTGTGGGGTGGTCACTGCTGATTCTTTTTTGGAGCTACTCTTGAAAACATACACAAATTACCATTATTTTATACACTTTCCTTAGCGTTAGTATTCCCAATAATTTGATCAGTAGCAGATTATTAATGACAATGATGACAGCATTGTAAATGTGGGGCATTTTATACTTTTGCACTGCATTCATGGTTGTAAGGTATTTGGCCTACACAGCACACTGGAACCCCGAAAGACAGTGTCCCAGTGACTTGTTATTTCAAATCATAGTATGAGTAGCTAGTGGCTCAGCTGATAGTAGAAAGCAAGTTTATATTGTTTGTGTTTTGCCCGCCTCCAGCCAGGGCCTGAGGTACAATACGCGGGTTGCTTTCCAGGGCTACTGCCCACTGGGCAATGTGGTCCTTGGATAGGTAGCCTCTGTCACGCCATTAGACATGCAGAGAATCTCAGCCCCCACTCCAGACTTAGTGGAACAGAATCCGAACTTTAACCAGATTTCTAGATGATTCCTGTGCACAGCAAAGTTTGAGAAACACCCCTTTACCTCCTAAGAAAGGCCAATGGAGGGTATGTTTTCATCCCCAGGGTACTCTGTGTGTGTGTGTGTGTGTGTGTGTGTGTGTGTGTGAGAGAGAGAGAGAGAGAGAAAGAGAAGGAGCACCGAGGGAGGAGGAAGTGAGGGAAGGAGAGAGGGAAGGATGAGAAACAGAAGGGAGAGGAATGGAGGTATCAGGTGAAGGAAGAAAAATCCCAGTAAGACTTGGGTCCCTCCAGAGGGGTGAACAGTGGGGTTTGGTGGAGGTGGGATTGCCCCTAATATTTACAGTAGCTTCACCCTATCACTCTGTATCTGCAATCTGAGGTTGGAGGCT
>NW_027551570.1:144444-181027 GCF_008692635.1 Crocuta crocuta
GGCAGTTGTGCGCCCCCGGGGCCAGCCAGCCCGGGCGGCCGCTCCTCCCGATGCCAGGGCCGGGGCGCAGGGCGGCCGCCAGCAGGAGGAAGAAGGGCTCGGCGGGGGGAAGGAGAGAAAAGCTGCTGGGGGCGCCGAAAGCTCAGTCCAGCCGCGGTAAGTTGCGCGCAAAAGAGGTGTCTCGGTGCGGGTGGCGGAGTTGGCGGTGGGGCTGGGCACGGGGCTGGCGGGGCGCCCCCNGCTCGGCGCCCCGCAGACATGTGAGGTGGTGGGGGCCGGAGTGTAGATCGCAGAGCTTGAGGGGCTCCAGACACCACGCGCTGAGGGGACCAAGGGTCAGAGGAAGCAGCGGCAGGGGGCGACAGGGTCAGCCAGGCTCGGGCTGGGCCACCGAGGATGGGCTCCCTGCCGCAGGTCTCCTATTGGGTGTGTGCGTGGGGCGCGCTCCCTCCTCGGGAAACCTGGCGAAGTTGTTGGGATAAGAAAGCACAGCGGGCTAGCTTCGTGATTGTCTTTTCTTTTCATTTTCTTCCTTCGAATTCGTCTTTTTTCTTTTCTTTCTTTCTTTTTTGTTTCTTTTCAAGATCTTTCTTCCGGATGCACAGGATTTGAGGGCAATGTGGAAAGCTACTGAGTTACAGGAAGCCTTCTTCCTCCAGGGAAATAATTTTAACATTTAAGGTGGGGTTGGGAGGTTAAGGGCAAATCCGTGCCCCTGGATCTGATTGCTTTCCTGGTCCAGGGGATTGAGTTGGAAGAGAGAGCTCAGGGTCTGCGTGCCTTGTGACTTCTTGCATTTGGGGAGAAGTTTTATTGTGCGTGCAAATTGGGGTCAGAGGAAACCTGCGGCGCCCAATACACCCCCGCCCCTTGTGAAATGCCCAGTGTCCTGTCTGTGTCCCTTACAGTTCAGACTTGTCTGCATCACGTATTTCTGGGGACGATGTTTATGTCTGCTTCAGCCTGAGCTGCAGCGAAAGTAACAAGGAATGTAATGTTCCTGGGTGTTTGAGCATCATCTCCAAATCGTGGAAGCTTGAACTGACTTGGAAGACTTCTTTATGTTGTGTAGGTCTAAGGAAGGACCCTGAGCTGGTGCTTTTTGCTGACATTCCTGTGGTGCTTTCTGGGGATCTCACAGGGACATTTTTCTCTTCTCTTGAGGCTCTTTGCTACTTGTCTGTTAAAAGTGATTTTCATGTCCACTCAATTCTGGTTCACCATGTTCTCTGAAACCAGCTGCAAAGGTTTATCCCCTATTGGGTTTTCATGTCACCCTTGCTCCGTACTGAGTAATTTAGTCACTATACTCTGGTCCTTATGCATGAAAGGCAAATATGGGTCATTTCAAATTATGTAGATTGATGCAGCACAGCATGTCCGGGGGTTGCTGTGATTTCTTCACATTTCCTTCCAGATGTTCCTCAGAAATTAACTTGAGTGCTCTATGCATGGGGCTAAACCATAGACTAGGGGAATGGGCAAGCATCTTGAGTTAATGTATCATCTTAGATTTCAGGAAGTGAAGTGCTAGAAGCTATGCATGTTAGCAGACAGAAGCCTAAGCCAAAGTATAGGATGTCTGGACCGCTTTTCTTTGTCGGAGTGACTGAAGGACCTCGGGGTCATTTGACAAGAATAAGGACAACAGTAATAATAGCATCTAACATTTCTCCCAGTCACTGCACACTAAGCACTGTATTAAGGATACATATGTATAAAGGAGCTCTACAGCTCCTTTAAATACATAACAATCCCAGGAAGGCAACATCTTTCCTTCTCCATTTTGTGGATAAGGAAAAGGAGCCTTAGAGATGTAAACTTTGGAAAAGTTCCACGGTTAGTGTTAGAACCCAAGATTGCTGGACTTCAAAGTTGATTCCTCCAATCACGACTCAACCTTGTCGAGCCTCATTCGAAAAGTGGGAGGGCTATCTGAGTTCTAAGCCCCATGAAAAATTAGTGCCACATCATTGATTGATTTACAACTGTTTCAAATGTTTAACAGAAATGTCGAACTTAGACTTCAAATCAAATGAAAAATGTGTGGCATTTATGTAATTTGGCCTGCCATCTCTAGGGAGAGAGCTAAATGCTGAGGTCTTGCTGTTCCCCTTGACAATATTTCTTCTGTTACCCCTTTATTGTAAATCAATAGAAGGATTGTATTGCCTTTCTCTTAACAACATGTGATTTATAACATTAAATATACCTGGTGCTAACATCACATTTGTATGACTCTCCAGAGTTATCCTGAGGTCTACCTGGACACTCTCATATTTTAGCCAGCTTATAATTAATGCTCAGATCCTAACAGGATGTTGAATTTCTATTAAGAGATACAAGCAGCTTGTTTGAAAATTTCCTTTTTATTTTCAGCAGTATTTTCAAAACAATTACACCTCCTGCTGTGATTTGCTATTTACTAGGTGCATCAAAAGTTCAGTAATGAAAAACATTTGTAATTCAACAAAACATAGTGTCTCGTCTACAATAACAACTTTGGCTAAAAGATTCACATCCAATTTGGGGCTTATTTTATCTGAAATTTAATTAAGATGTTGCGTTCCTTACTGCGAAGTGTATGCAGGTAGTTGAGGACATCTCCTCCATTATTTTTCTTGTAATCTCCAACTATAAATTCATTACTGATGAGTTCTTCAGATAATTTATTATGTGCTTGTCTAAAGATTTTGAGGTTTTAAAACAAAGAACAAAAGCAACAAATACATTGTATTTGTCTCATTTCTTCATAAGCTGTAATTATGCTTATCTGGGGAATAGTGATGTATTTTAAGTCGCAGATCTGATTTGCCTGCACATGAATGGAATTATGAAATAAAAGGATATAAGTCCATTGGGAAACTAATGATATTCATGTCCCAGATGGGGGAACAACTTTGTAAAATAGAGAATCTTTGAGAAGTTATCTTACTAGGTTTCATTATGCTTGCATAGTATCTTACTGTTTTCAAATAAAATGATATTTCTCTCTTTCAGTAAACTAATAATTACTCCTGTGTTTTCTTTTGTCTTAGGGTTAAATTGTGTTTTCTAGTAGTAACGTAGCATTGCATAAAATTTACATTTGTGTCTTTTCTCTTGATATATTTGAAGTCTTAAAAATCATATTTTGTGTACTATAATCCATTTCTGAATACATTCGCAGAAATATAAAAACAGTATAGGAGTAAGATGCCTAGAGGTTTTGTTTGTTTTTTAGAAGTAGTTAATGAGGTTATTACAGTGGTTAACATATTTAACCGTAGTAATGAAGTATTGAAACTAATTATAAATATGAATTATTGAGCTACAAAATATTTTATGATGAGTCTTATAAGTGCGTTAACCTTATAATCACATGAGAAATGTGTTTGACAAATTTTTTGTTTCATATTTTCACAAAAGGACTACGAGTTTATTTGCTATTGTTTGGTGATTTGAACAACCAAATCTCTGGGAAATGATTTAGACTCTCAAAGCATCTGGGTCACATTGATATCACAGCCTGAAGAAACTGATATTTGGGAAGGATTTTTTTGTTTGTTTGTTTTAATGTTTGTTTATTTTTGAGAGAAAGAGAGAGAGACCATGAGCAGGGGAGGGGTGGAGAGCAAGGGAGACACTGAATCCCTAGCAGGCTCCAGGCTCTGAGCTATTAGCACAGAGCCTGTCATGGGGCTCGAACTCACAAACTGCGTGATTATGACCTGAACCGAAGCCGGACACTTAACTGACTGAGCCACCTAGGTGTCTCTGGGAAGGATTTTTAATTTTTAATGTTGCAAGAGTTTAGAGCTCAAGGTAAATGAAACTCATTAGTTTTTTGACAGGTGCTCTAAAGAGAGAGTTTGAATAAAATAATGCCTGTGAGTTGAACATAAAGCAAGCATTTAAGTAGCCTCTTTGGAAACTGATTGCAGCTCAAATGGAGTTATGCGCCTGAAATTTGTTGGTGCAATTAATTTGAACAAGTAATTAACAAATACATTTGAGATTATTTAAAAAATTCCAGTATGCTAAAAATGCATTAATTTATGTAATCTAGGGCTTGCTAAGATTGGCAAAGACTCCTATTTCTGGACTGACCCAGCCTTAACTTAAAAAATAAAAGTAAAGCTCAATGAGGGAGAACTTTAAGGATATTGAGAAGCAGAGATGAAAGAGATTTCTTCACAAAGTCTTTATCACATTTGAAATGTGATTTTAATCAGATCCAAATAATTCTGTACCACTTTTAGTGTTTTGCAGAGATTGAGAATTGGATTCAAAGAGTGTCTTCTTCCTAACCTACTGATGCACGGGTAGAGAATACTAGAACGGAGTTTTAGAGTGGCAACAGGGAACTCCAGGCCATTTAATGACTTTATTACTTTGTCTGTAGTGTCATCCAACCATTTGTTTCATTTTTTGCCTTATTTGAAACACAAAGCGGCATTCCTCTCCGATCTGGAATTATACGTACCAAAGTTGGCAAACATACAGCATTTCTAAACTGGTCTCTTAAGTCAGAGGTTTGCAGTAAAGGACAGTTCTTAACTTTGCATCTATGTAATTATGTAGTCCATCTTCCTGCAAACAGTACTTATCTTGGCATATCTTCATTACCCATTAGACCTATCTGTCTCCATGAGAAGAACAATTACTATTACAGTGCAGTGTTAAGGTGGTCCATTTGAGGATTTAGCTAAGGTTTCTTATAACACGGGGTCAGACGTTCTCTGTTTAGTTTTATTGTGGTCTTGTGAGGTGTTCTTTTTTACATATCTAAAGAGTTAATCACTGCTGTTTTTATAATTTTAACATTAAAAAACTATTAGGATTGCTTTCTCCTTTAACAATCTCTCATCTACCCTCAAATGAAATGAAGGAAACAATAATGAAGTATGTCTATATTATTTTTACTTTACTTTTACTTAAACAAAGAAATGTACTTGAAACTCCAGAAGGCATCCTGAAAACTCGAGATTTTAAAACTATTTTGTTGGGCACCTGGGTGGCTCAGTTGGTTGGCATCCGACCTTGGCTCAGGTCATGATCTCATGGTTCATGGGTTCAAGCCCCACTTCGGGCTCTGTGCTGGCAGCTTGGAGCCTGGAGCCTGCTTCAGATTCTGTGTCTCCCCCTCTCTCTGCCCCTCACCCACTCACACTCTATCTCTCTCTCTCTCTGTTTCAAAAATAAACAACAACAAAAAAAAAAGCTGTGAGAATTTAGTCAACTTATTGTACATTGCTTTAGCTATAACATATACTAAGTGATTGAATCTCATAGGTTAATTGATCACCATCATGTATTAGTTTTCTATAGTTACTCTACCAGATTGCCACAAACGCAGTGGCTTCAAACAACAGAAATGAATTCTCTCACAAGTCTGGAGGTCAGAAATCTGGAATCAGTATCAGTGGACTGAAATCAAGGTCTCAACAAGGCCGTGCACCCTCTGGAGGCTCTAGGGACAGAATCTGTACTTTGCCTCTTGCAGCTTCTGGTGGCCATTTGCATTTCTTAATTTGCGGTCCAATCACTGTAGTCCCTGCCTTTGTCTTTCCATTGCCTTCTCCTCTGGGAGTCTAATTTCCCTCTGCTTTTCTCTTTGAAGTACATTTGTGATTGTATTAAGGGCCTAAACTGATAATCCAGAATAATTTCTTACTTTCTGGTCCTGAGCTTAATCCTACCTGCAATGACTCTTTTCCCAAAGAAGGTGACATTTACAGGTTCTGGGCGCTGGGGTCTGAGGCCCTGGAGTGGGAATGCTGGAGAGTTATTATTTTGTCTACTATAATCATCACTCTTACATTTTTATACTATGCTAGATGTATGAAAAGATAGCAGAGCCAATATAACTAAATTGTGGAAAATGTAGAAGGTAACAGAATTTTCATATATTTTTAAAGAACGTTTTCTTATGTTCAAATTTTGACTAGATTTTTTTGGTCAAAGACTTCAGCGCAATTAATTATTTTCTGTTCACTTTAACATAATGCAGTCAGTAAATACGTGATGAATGGTTACTAGGTGCTTACAGAGTATTGATGCTGGAGATATCAGAGTTGACAGGGAAAGTAAGATCCTGGACTCATGGAGTCTTTTAGTGTACAACAAATAACTAGACAAGTAGTGCCTTTTAACCAGTACTTTCATGGAGTACAATTGGTCCTTTATGTTTAATTCAAAATTTCAGGAACAAAGAATTACCATTAAGCTCAGGTTAGAGATAAGGAACTAAGCTAGGAAATATACATACACATAGCTAGGACAGGAAAATTTTTGAACTCTGTTCCTTCTGGTTATACTATATGTGCCATAAAATAAAACGAAACATCAGGAACAAATTTAACAAAATAAATAAAAATAAAAGTTTTGGAATATAAACAATTTGTCAATCACATAATTTAATTAACTAGAAATATCAACTCATAAGATATTATGGTTAATTGGACTTGGGTTTAGCTGAAATGTTAAGAGCTTCTCTTTCGGAATTGTTACATTTTACATTTTTTAAAAGGTATTGGTTGATTTTCTGGCTTTAGTGAATAGACACTATTTATGTACTTATTTATTCCTTACCTTTTTAAAGAAAATGATCATAATACATAAACCATGAAAAACTCTATCCCCTTTAAACAATAACTCCACATTCTCCTCTCCCTATTACCTGGCAACCATCTTTCTACTTTCTGTTTGTATGATTTTGACTACTGTAAGTGCCTCATATAAGTGGAATCATAGAATAATTGTCTTTTTGTGACTGGCTTATTTTACTTAGCATAACGTCTTCAAGGTTCATCCATGTAGAAAAGCATATATTAGAATATTTCCTTCCTATTATATGTATATATGACATTTTGTTTATCCACGCATCTGTCGATGGGCACTTGGGTTGCTTCCGCATTTTGCCTATTGTGTATTATGCTGCTGTGAACATAGATGTACAAATATCTTTTCCAAGTTGCTTTCAATCCTTTAGGAACATACCCGGAAGTGGAATGGCTGGATCACATAGTAATTCTGTTCGTAATTTTTTGAGGAACTGCCATAATGGTTTTTTTCGTGACTGTACCGTTTTACATGCCCAGCGCACAAGGGTTCCAATTTCTCTGATTCATTTTCTGCTTCATTCGTTTGTTCCTTCGTTGGCCAGCCTGCCTGCCTGCCTGCCTTTTTTCCTTCCTTCCTTTTCATTGTTGTTGTTGTTTTAATGGTAGCCATTTTAGTGGGTATGAGATGGTATCTCACTGTAGTTTCTTGAGAGCGAGAGAGATAGGGCCTGCACATGTGCACGCATGGGGGCAGGGCAGAGAGAAAGGGAGACCTAGAATCCAAAGCAGGCTCCAGGCTCTAAGTTGTCAGCACAGCACCCTATGTGGGGCTCTAACTCAAGAACGTGGAATCATGACCTGAGCCAAAGTCTGAGGCTTTAGTGTCTTGAATATTTTTTTGTGTGCTTAGTGACCATTTGTATGTCTTCTTTGGAGAAAAGTCTGTTTAAGTCATTTGCTCATTTTTGAGTTAGTTTGCTTATTTTGCTGCTGCTGCTGTTTTACTAATGCACTATTATCTTTTGGTTAATCCCTTATTTGGTATATGATTTGCAAGTTGTCCCTATTCTATGATATGCCTTTTTACTCTGTTGGTAATGTTTTTTAGATGTACAGATTAAAACATTTTTCAAGGTCCAATTTGTTCACTTTTAATTTTGTTCCCTGGGCCTTTGATGGTATATCTTAGAAAACAATGTGTCTTTACCTTTTTGACAATGAGTTTGAGATGTTTTAAAAACAGTGTCGGGTGCTTGGGTGGCTCAATTGGTTAAGGGTCTGACTCTTAATTTTGGCTCAGGTCATGATCTTGCAGTTCATGAGTTCGAGCCCTGCATCAGTCCCCACACAGAGCCTGCTTGGGATTCTCTTTCCCTGTCTCTCTGCCCCTATTCTGCTCACTCTCTCTCTGAAAATAGATAAATAACCTTAAAAATGTAAAATATTTCTAAATTAGATTTACAAAATAAGGGACTAGAATGAAAAGGAATAAACTATAGTTGCAGACTAAAATATAAATAATCTCACAAATGTAATGTTGACCAGCAAAGGTCAGAAAGCCCAAAAAGCCTGATTCCATTCACACACTGTTCAAAATTAAGTAAAGTTAATGTATAAATATATCAATATATCATAGTTTCTAGAGGGGAAGGGGACAAGATGCTGAAATGTTCTATTTCCTGATCTGAGTGTTGATTATATGGTTTTATTCACCTGCAAAAATTCATCAAATTGTACATATGATTTATGCACTTCTGTGTATTTGAATTAAACTTAAGAAAGTTAAAGATCAGTTTGTCATTCTGAAGCACATGACAAAGAGAAATTTCCTTAGGAGTAGGAAAGATAGGAAAAGAAATGCCCCAGTATGTGTTCTAAGGGTTTATCCACTTGGAAGACTTGGTCCATATATTGGCTCTAAGGTTTTATTTATTTATTTTATTTTAGTGAGAGAGAGCAAGTGAACTGGGGAGAGAGAAAAAGAGAGAGAGAATCTTAATCAGACTCCAAGCTCAGTGTGGAGCCTGACATGGGGCTCAATCCCATGACCTAATCATGACCTGACCTGAAATCAAGAGCTGGATACTCAACCAACCAAGCTATTCAGGAGCTCTTGGCCCTAAGTTTTTAAACAACGATCTGATCCATAGACACAGGTATCATCAGAACTCCGTTGTTCAAGAGAAAAACACCATTCCTAGGACTGGGATTGGAAGGAAGTTTTCCCATGAGTCTTCATGAAAAAGGAAGTGAATGATGCAGTGAACAACATCTGTGTTGTTAATGTAGCAGAGACTTTGAGAGGAATCTTTCTTATAACATGAAGAGCAATTTAGTTATTGGATACTTTTGGATACTTTCTGGTTTGTCTTTAAACATTTCAAAGTCTCTAGAGAAATGGGAAGGTCATGTATCCTTTAGGTAACACTTTATAAATTTTGCTTCCTTTAATCACACTTTTGGCCATGCTTGCATGGCAGTGAGTGTGAGCCCTCTTACTTAGACAGATTCATAGTGCTGATACTCCTTGTGACGAGTTAAAAACTGGAGTCAGCCTGACTCTTTGGAGAACCTGGGAAAATGTATACCTTCCAGGAATTAAAGGGGTACTTCTGAAGTAAGCAATGGGCAAGTTCATATTTGCCTAAAGAATAAGTAGGATACACTGAATTAATTTGGATTTCCTTCAATAATTCTTCACAAGTCTCCCCAACATCAATGATCTAGACAATGATAACTATAATCCCATAGAGAATAATTCTTTTATGACAAGGACCATGTGGTAATAATCTTTCTACCTCCTGCAGTGCTTGACAGTGCCTTGAACAAAGTAGGTATCCCAAAACATTGTTGAATGAGTAAATAATTAAATTCCACAATGTGGTAGACACAGAATTTGTAGAGAGTTGAGCTAGTTATCACAATCTTAAGATACTCTGAGAATTGTCTTAAAAGCAGCATAATACTCTATCAAATTTTTGTATACTGTATCATTTGGTCTCTCCTGAGTAGAGATGATTAGATCATTCATTAATTAATAGCTTTTAGTCAGTTGAATAAAGATTTTTAGTACCTCACAAGGAAAAGTTTGACCTTAGGAAATTGCTTTCAAAATACCATTTTTCAGTTCCTATGGATTTTGGTGAACACTTTGTATTTGTAGAAATTCCTTATTTTTTAAAAAATTTTAAAAATGTTTATTTTTGAGACAGAGAGAGACAGAGCTTGAGGCAGGGAGGGGCAGAGAGAGAGAGAGGGAGACACAGAATCAGAAGCAGGCTCCAGGCTCTGAGCTGTCAGCACAGAGCCTGATGCAGGGCTAGAATCCAGGAACCATGAGATCATGGCCTGAGCAGAAGTCAGATGCTTAACTGACTGAGTCACCCAGGCGCCCTTAGAAATTCCTTATTAATGAGTGGCATAACTCTTAATTATTATCATAAATTATGTCTGATCCCAATGTGTACTTCCGTGACTCTATGTAAATAAAAAACCAGAACAAGTTAACCTGAAGAGATGATACCAAAAATTTTAAAAGCTTTCTCTGTTTATTTATTTATGTATTTATGTATGTATTTATTTATTTATTTAATTTGAGAGCTAGAGAGCAGGAGCAGGGAAGAGGGGAGGCAGGGTTATGGAGAAGAATGAGAGAGAGAGAGAGAGAGAGAGAATGAATTCCTGGGATCATGACCTGAGCTGAAATCAAGAGTCATACGCTCAACTGACTGAGGCACCCAAGGGCTCCAAAAAATGTTTTCTCTTTTTAGATCATAAATTAGAACATGATTTCTGAATTGAAATTTCCAAAAGTTGAAGAGGAACCCTTCAGAACTCTGAGGAAGTCAGAAGGAAGAATTTCTTCCTTAAAAGACTGCCTTTCACTAAATACAAGTTTCCCTAATAAAGATTTTTTAGCATGCATGAGAAAGTTTGAGGAAAAGCAAAATACTTTTCAGGGTAGAAAAGGTTTGCATTATGAATGATGGGATTCACATTTCTTTTCCATTTAGAGCAAGCCTTTTTTACTGTCAATGCACACACTAAAACACACACAGGAAACAATAAAATAGTGTTTCACAGAATACAGAAATGACATCTGTAATTTGTCATTTGTTTCTTCCCACATGTTATTAGGTGGGTATGTGCTACCATGACCACAGTTACATTTTTTTTAAGATAAGGAAACAAAAGGTCAAGTGATTTGGCAAGGTCAAGCAACTGGTAAGTAGCAAAGTTGGATCATGAACTAACCTTGTCTGACTCAAAGCCTGATGTTCCCTCTGCTCCCCTGAATAGTTTCCTTTTCTTTCCACTTATGCAGGAAAATAGCTTCTGTTAAGTCTATCATAAATTGGAATGAATTACTTGGGACAGTGATAGTCTATGACTGGAATGGAGATGAGAACAATCAATAAATGACAGTATTAAGGGAGTACTAATGAAACTTTAATTTGAAAATTGCTCTGAAATGTATTCCAAGATAGGTTTTATAACCACACTCAGATCTGATGTGAAGATAAACTAATTTTATGCAAATACTAAAGTGACTTTAACAGTTATGTTATATACCTTGATGTGGTCCTTAAGGAAAATTGTCAGGACCATTAATAAGTTTCTAAATTGATTAGGCTAATTTGGTACTCCAAAAGGCATCTTCCTATAAATTAATGCTGCCTATTACATTCTGATTATAGCAAATTGCTTGCTTTCCATGCCCGAGTTTGAAAGTTTCCAGTCTCTGCATTTTTGTGCTTTCCCAGTGGTTGGCTTTACATTTTGTCTTGCCACACCACAACAATGAATCATCTTGTCCATTAGCTGAGTTTGGAAATTCTGTGTTATTCAATGAATTTGTTTTTACTCCATCCTTCTGATAATTTGAAACCTGGCAACTTAACTACTTTCCCAAATGTGTTTGTGATGCAACATCAACGAGTTTTGTTTTGAACAGCAAAAGACTGCCATGGTTTGGGTTTCTTTTTTCCCTCATCCTTACAAATCAAATGCAATATTTTAATAACTGACATTGTGTGTTTCAGAATAATAAAAGGTTTAGGGTAATAATAGCTAGTGATCTCTAGAGGGGCAGCATAATCAAATAATATTAGAAGGCTCTCAATTTTTATAACCTGATGGAAACTGAAATGTGCCAACTGAGTGATCACCCTGATTATCAGAGTCTCCTAGGAATACACAGTTATTCATTTCTTTTTCATGAATTCATACTAAAGGAGAGTCAAAACATTAAAGTCACAGTGTTATTTCTTTGTTTCTAACACTTAAAGCATGAGGTGAACAGAGGGACACACAGTGAGACAACGTATGTCAACACAATGTGCCTCTCCTGCCCCCTACGGTGAACAGGGCATGCAAGGGCATTGGTATTTTTTCCATTTTGAAGGAATATTTGAGACTTCATGTCATTGCTTTGTTATTAAAAGAAACAGCATTGAATCTTGGAAGTTGGCTCTTATAGAAGCAGCAGTGGAGTCTAGTAAAAATGATGGTAATAAATTACAAAACTTTGGTTGATTTTCATAATGTGAAGAGAGAATACAGTGAAGCATGTCTTTTAAGATGCTGCCAAGCACTGCACAATACTTATTGCGTCTGGAGCTAGAATCGTGGTGCTGATTCCGAGAATATGGCTGTGTATGTATGGGGATATAATGTGTGTCCGCACACTAAAGTCATTTGGAAGTCATTGGGAGGTTAGTTTGAGGATGGCTTGGCACAGTTTTGTGGAAAATGGTAAAAGTAGTTTGCTTTAAAAGAATAAAATTACCAGGCATATGTTTTCAGGAAAGAAATCATGCTCTTCCAATAGTCTAGTAAAAGTTTATTTAGCTCTTGTTTTATTAGTTCCTGAAACTTTTCAGAAAATGAAACAAGTTGTAAGAGTTCAACTGTGAATACTTTCCAAGATAACATTGGAAATGTCCCCAAAGAGGAGCTTGTTAAAGCTAGTCAAGTGGCTGTGATTTTAACAGTCGCAGTAATCTCAACCTCCTGTGTGATGTTTGTAGCTTTTCTTTTGCCATCCATTCAAATAAGAAAGTGATCCCACAGACAATTTTGAAAACTTAGCTCTACGTTAAAAGTACCTTTGTTTTTGAACATTATGCTGCCTTTACTACATATACCTCATTCTCTTTTACAACCCCCTTAAAAAATTATATGCCCCAGAAGTATAAATGACTTTATACTTTCATTTGTTTACATGTGGTTCATAATTAGTTTTCATACCAGTAAGAGATGTCTCCAAAGGGTGTCATTTCCTGTCATTTCTGCTGGTCTTCCCATTGTCCTTTCAAGCTGAGCTCATCATTTTGCCTCTAAATTCAGCTCCCCCCTTTTTTTTTTATGTTTTTTTTTTTTTTTTTTAATTTCTAGGGGAGAGAGAGAGACAGTGTGAGCAGGGGAGGGTCAGAGAGAGAGGGAGTCACAGACTGAAACAGGCTCCAGGCTCCGAGCCGGCAGTCAGCACAGAGCCCGACGCGGGGCTCGAACCCACGAACCGCGAGATCATGACCTAAGCGAAAGTCGGACGCTTAACCGACTAAGCCACCCAGGCGCCCCTCAGCTCCCCTTCTTCTTGACTTGATTTTTTGTCTCAATACCAACACTGTTTTCTCAGAGTTTAACTAATTCTATACATTAAAGCTTTTTTAATGCTTATTTATTTATTTATTTATTTATTTTGGAGGTGGGGGGCAGAGAGAGGGAGAGAGAGAGAATCCCCAGCAGGCTCCATGCTGTCAGCACAGAGTCTAATGTGGGGCTGGCTTGAACTCATGAAACTGTGAGATCGTGACCTGAGCTGAAATCAAGAATTGGACACTTAACCAACCGAGTCACCCCGGTGCCCCTCAGTGTGGCCGCTTTAAACCTACCATCATTAGGTAATTCTAGGAGGAGGCTGCAGTTGATGTAACTAACTTAAAATACATACAGAAATACTGTTATGCAACTTCTAGGAGATTTTTCTGTCTTGCAGAATCCAATACCTCCTTACAAATGAGCTGGTATTAGCCTTTTACTAGAAAGAAAAATAACATACACAGCATTTGCATTTTGCTCCGAATTGCTGGTGGTGTCTAACCTGCTTGGGATTCTCTCTCTCTACCCCTCCCCAACTCATGCTGTCTCTGTCTCTCTCAAAATAAAGAAATAAACTTTAAAAAATAAAATGGCCACACTGAGAGAAGCATTCTATAATTACATTTTCATTTTGTTCCCAGTAAATAAGTCACAATGGGCAAAAAGAGTTTTACAGGTTTTTAAATTTTTTTAATTAATTTTTTTGTATAGGGAGTCACAGCAGCCTACTTCTTGCTAAATGTCAGAAGTCATCTGCTTCCATTTCCTGGGTTCTGGGCCTGGATGTGTAACCAGATGATTTGTAGTTATGATATTGGGTCATTAAATCATAGAGATAGTTCTCGTAACTTTGGAGATGAGTATTTTGCCATTTAAAATTTCACTTCCAACTGGACATCTATTCTCACTGCCACTCTTCTTCTAATGCTTAGTAGCTGCCTTCCTATAAAGGCTGTTCAAAATTTTGTCCTGCATTTCAAATCCTTGATCCAATGCCAACTCTTAAATTCAGAATATTATCTGCTTTCTGTTTCTTAGATGAAATGAAGGTCATTAGACAGGTACACCTTCACATTTTCCTTCTTTCATCACCAGTTTCATTTATAACCATCCTGATTCACATCTCCATCTCAAAAAGATTGCTATTTCAATACCCACTTACTTATTTTATAATCCCACTTCCTCCTGGTACCTCTTAAACATTCATCAATTACTCATCCTCTCTCTTAAAACTTCACTCTCTTTTTCCCCATCTGCTCACCCTCCAGATCTGTTGTTTTCTCCTTTCTGTATAGAATAACTTCCTTCAAGTTGCTGTCCCAAATCTCTCCGTGGAATCACTGTCAAACGTTTAGAAAGGCCAGTCCCATGCTTTTCTTTCATTGCTTCCTCTCACCGTGTCGTACTTCTGAGATACTTTTGCAGGGTTATGCATGAGCTTGATGTCAAATCCAAACGTCTCTTTTCCACATTACTTCGTGTTAAACATGCTAAAATATTGGACTCTGCAGACTGTACTTATTCATTCATAGATACTGACTGCCCGATACTGCATAAAGTTCACAACCTGGAAATAGGGATAGGATTCAACATTTCATTTCCAGGAACGTAAAGTTACCCGGGAAATTAGGAAATAATTTAAAATAGAGCGTATACATTGCTTGTAGTGATTAGATATGTTTACTAATCACTCACTTGGAAGGATTGTAATAATCCAGACTCCTGAAATAAGGTTATGACATATCATTTGCTCTAGCCAAGAAAATGTGATCGAAAGTGATTTGTCACTTTTTGGCAGAAGACTTGAAAAGCTGGTGTGTGATGTGTTAGGTTCCATTCCTCTGTCACGGATATCAACACAGTGTTATATATATCTATATATTTTTTTCTTAAATAGTATATTGTCAAGGTGGCTTCCATATAACACCCAGTGCTCATCCCAACAAGTGCCCTGCTCCGTGCCCATCACTCCCCTTCCCTTCTCCCCAACCCTCATCAGCCCTCAGCTTGTTCTCAGATTCAAGAGTCTCTCATGGTTTGCCTCCCTCCCTCTCCCCAACTATTTTCCCCCTTTTCCTCCCCCATGGTACTCCGTTAAGTTCCTCATAATCCTCCTATACGTGCAAGCATATGCTATCTGTCTTTCTCTGCCTGACTTATTTTGCTCAGCATAACACCCTCAAGGTCCATCCATGTTGCTACACATGGCCAGATTTCATTCGTTCTCATTGCCATGTAGTATTCCCTTGTATAGCTAAACCACATCTTCTTGATTCATTTGTCAGTTAGTGAACAGTTAGGCTCTTTCCATATTTTGGCTATTGTGGAGAGTGCTGCTATGCTCCACATCCTCACTTGTATCTAGAGTCTCCTGATTTGTTCATTTTTGCCACTGTGACTGGCGTGAGGTAGATCTCAGTGTGGTTTTGATTTGTATTTCCCTGATGATGAGGGACACTGAGCATCGTTTCATGTGTCTGTTGGCCATCTGGATGTCCTCTTTGGAGAAGAGTCTGTTTCTGTCTTCTACCCATTTCTTCACTGGTTTGTTTGTTTTTCAGGTGTGGAGTTTGGTGAGTTCCTTATAGCTTTTGGATACTAGCCCTTTAGCTGATATGTCATTTGCAACTATCTTTTCCCATTCCATCAGTTGCCTATTAGTTTTATGGATCATTTCTTTTGCCGTGCAGAAGCTTTTAATCTTGATGCGGTCCCAATAGTTTATTTTTGCTCTTGATTCCCTTGCCTTTGGGGATGTGTCAAGTAAGAAATTGCTGCAGTTGAGGTCAAGGAGGTTGTTTCCTCCTTTCTCCTCTAGGGTTTTGAAGGTTTCCTGTCAAACATTCAGGTCCTTTATGCATATGAGTTTATTTTTGTGTATGGTGTGAGAAAATGATCTAGTTTAATTCCTCTGCATGTTGTTGTCCAGTTCTCCCAGCACCATCTGTTAAAGAGGTTGTCTTTTTTCCATTGGATACTCTTCCTGCTTTGTCAAAGATTAGTTGGCCATACAATTATGGGTCCAATTCTGAGTTCTCTATTCTATTCCATTGGTCTATGTGTCTGTTTTTGTGTCAATCCCACACTGTCTTGATGATGACAGTTTTGTAGTAGAGGCTAAAGTCTGGGATGGTGAAGCCACCTGTTTTGATTTTCTTCTTCAATATTTGGGTATTTGGGGTCTTTTGTGGTTCCACACAAATTTTAGGATAGTTTTTTCTACCTTTAAGAAGAATGCTGGTGGAATTGTGATTGGAATTGCATTGAATGTGTAGATTGTTTTGGGTAGTAATGACATTTTAACAATATTTATTGCTCCAATCTATGAGCATGAAATGTTTTTCCATTTCTTTGTCTTCCTCAATTTCCTTTATAACTTTTCTATAGTCTTCATCATACAGATCTCTTATATCTTTGGTTAGGTTTATTCCTAGGTATTTTATGTTTTTTGTGCAATTGTGAATGGGATTAGTTTTTTGATTTCTCTTTCTTTTGTTTCATTATTGGTGTATAAAAATGCAACCGATATCTGTACAGTGATTTTGTATGCTGCCACTTTACTGAATACATGGATCAGTTCTAGTAGGCTTCTGGTGGCGTCGGGTTTTCTATGTAGAGTATCATGTCGTCTGTGAAAAGTGAAAGTTTGATTGCCAATTCTGATGCCTTTTATTTCCGTTAGTTGTCTGATTGCTGATGCTGGGACTTCCAGCTCTATGTTAAACAACACTGGTGACAGTGGACATCCCTGTCGTGTTCCTGATCTCAGAGGGAAAGCTCTAAGTATTTCCACGTTGAGGATGATGTTAGCTGAGGGCTTCTCATAAATGGCTTTTATGATGTTTAAGTAAGTTCCTTCTATCCCGACTTTCTCCAGGGTCTTTATTAAGAAGGGATGCTGTATTTTGTCATGCTTTTTCTGCATCTACCGACAGGATCATATGGTTTTTATCTTTCCGTTTGTTAATGTGATGTATCACATGATTGATTTGCGCATATTGAACCAGCCCTGTAACCCAGGAATGGATCCCACTTGATCATGGTGGATAATTCTTTTTATGTGCTGTTGCATTCGATTTGCAAGTATCTTGTTGAGGAGTTTTGCATCTGTATTCGTCAAGCATATCGGCCTGTAGTTCTCTTTTTTTGCCTGGTCTCTGTCTGGCTTTGGATTCAAAGTGATGCTGGCTTCGTAGAATGAGTCCGGAAGTTTTCCTTTGATTTCTATTTTTTGGAATAGCTTGAGAAGAATGGGTATTAATTCTGTTTTAAATGTCTGGTAGAATTACCGAGGGTAGCCATCTGGTCCAGGGCTCTTNGTAGCATATTACTATCCATAAGATTCTTTCTGTTTGTGATTAATTGGTTTATGTATTTAGGTGCCCCCATATTTGGTGCATAAACATTTATAATTGTTAGCTCTTCCTGATGGATAGACCCTGTAATTATTATATCATGCTCTTCTTCATCCCTTGTTACTACCTTTAATTTAAAGTCCAGTTTGTCTGGTATAAGTATAGCTACTCCAGCTTTCTTTTGACTTCAAGTAGCATGATAGAGATTTCTCCATCCCCTTACTTTCAATCTGAAGGTATCTTCCAGTCTAAAATGAGTTTCTCATAGACAGCAAGTACATGGATTGTTTTTTATCCATTTGCTACCCTATGTCTTTTGATTGAGGCATTTAGCCCATTTACATTCAGTGTTATTATTGAAAAATATGGGTTTAGAGTCATCGTGTCCTTTGTGAGATTCATGCTTGTGGTGGTGTCTCTGGTACCTTGTGTTCCTTGCAACATTTCCCTCAGAGAGTCCCCCTCAGGATTTCTTGTAGGGCTGGTTTAGTGGTGACAAGTTCTTTCAATTTTTGTTTATTTGGAAAGACTTTTATCTCTCCTTCTCTTCTGAATGAGCGGCTTGATGGATAGAGGCTTCTTGGCTGCATATTTTTTCTGTTCCTCACATTGACGATTTCTTGCCATTCCTTTCTGGCCTGCCAAGTTTCAGAAGATAGGTCTGTCACCACTCTGATAGGTTTCCCTTTGTATGTTAGGGCCCTTTTATCCCTAGCTGCTTTCAGAATTCTCTCTTTGTCTTTATATTTTGCCAGTTTCACTATGATATATCTCGCGGAAGATCAATTCAAGTTACACATGAGGAGAGTTCTCTCTGCCTCTTGGATTTCAATGTCTGTTTCCTTCCCCAGATTGGGGAGTTCTCTGCTATAATTCGTTCAAGGACTCCTTCAGCGCCTTTCCCTCTTTCTTCCTCTTCTGGAATTCCTATGACATGGATATTGTTCTGTTTGATTGTATCGCTCAGCTCTTGAACTCTCCTTTCGTGTTCCTGGATCAGTTTCTCTCTCTTTTTCTTGGTTTCCTCTTTTTCTCTAATTGTGTCTTTTAAATCACCTATTCTCCTCTCTGCCTCTTCAATCCATGCATTGGATGCCTCCATTTTATTATGCAGCTCATTTATAGCATTTTTAAATTCATCACAACTACCTTTAAGCTCCATAGTCTTTGTAGCAGTAGTTTCTCTGATGTCTTCCATGCCTTTTTCAAGCCCAGCAATTAATTTTATGACTAGTGTTCTTAATTCTTGTTCAATTATGTTGTTTATATCTGTTTTGAGCAGTTCTTTAGCTGTGGTTTCTTCTTGGAATTTCTTTAGTGGAGAGTTCTTCTGTTTTGTCACTTTGGCTAACTTTCTGTCTCCTGTTAGTTTTAAAAGCTTTTAATGCACTCTGCACCTGCGAGTACTGCTGTATTAAAGAAGGCTCCTTGATTGTCCCGGGAGTGCCCATTCAGGAAGTGTTCTTTGAATGGTGTCTCTTGTTCTCTCTTGTTGAGACCTTGGTTGTTTTATTTCCCTACTCGTAGTGGCATTTGGGACTCTCCACCATGTGTTCTTTGGGTTTTTTCTTGAGGTAACCCTGGAAAAGAAAACAGACATACAAACACACAGGGAACAAAGGCACAGCAATGCACAGACAAATCCAACAAAACTGCAGACCAAAAGGAAAAAAGATAAAGAAAAAGAAGAGAAAAAAAAGCGGAAGGAGGAAAATAAATAAATATAAAAAGAAAAAAGGAAAAAGAAAAGAAAAAAAGAAAAAGCCCAAAAGACAAAGGATAGTCTAAAAGCATAAAACCAGAATTCGCAGCGACAAATAAAGAGCCATGTGTATGCAGTGCTGATGGAAGAGCATATACAAAGAGAGAAATGACAGGGCGGGGAGGAAGCAAAATTGGAAGAGAAATGACCAGGCAGAGAGACTAAGAAACTTAATTCAGAGAGAGAAAGAGGAGAATATGGTAAGAGGCAAGGAGAAAGAAATGAAGATAATGTTACTCAGAAAAACTATATAGTCTGATTACTTCAGAGAGAGAGAGAGAGATAGTAAGGTAGCAGTAGAGGTGTAGAATATACATGTAGAGAATGGATTAAATGTGACTGTTTAAGCAAACCAGGGACCAGAGTGCCCAGTCCAGCAGAGGGGAGGGCTACAAATGAGACAAGGGAAAATATATCTGAATAGAAAGAATTGATCTAGAATTAATCAGGGCAGTGCATCCATGTTGTTCTTGCCCTGGGCTCTTGTTTAAAAAAAAAAAAAAGGCAGTTCTCTAGGGCGGATGGTTGTGGTTTGGTGTCGGCAGGTCTTAGCCTCCACTGAGGTGCTGCTGGCTGCTCCCTGAGGTCCAGCCTTGGTGGTTGTGGGGAGAAAGAGGCCGGCGCCCCAGTCCCTTCTTGAGCCAAGAGTTGTAACTCACTCTTTTGGGTCTGATCTCCCTGTGCCATGGGCATAGCTGAGGTGGGCCATGCTCTATGTCACATGCCACAGCTTGTTTCCAAATCCTTGTCTGCATGCCCCATTGATACCACCCGAAATGTAAACCGCAGGCCGAGTGCCTCTGAGCAGTTTCAAGCTAGCTGCCTCCCCACTGGGAATCGAGTGGAGCCGCAAGAGCGGTGGAGGCTTCAGGCCCCGCTGTTTCCCCTCCTTCCCCACCAGGTCGAGCTGGCCAGCAGAGGAGCGGTTTCTCCTGATGTCACTTAGGACCAGGGCATTCAGCTCAAGGTCAGCTGCACAGTTAGAAACCGATCCCTCTGTGTCCAGAGTGGAGGTTTTTCTCTTCTCCAGGGACAGGGACAGTTCCTCAAGCNTTCAGCTGCACAGCTGGAAACCGGATCCCTCTGTGTCCAGAGTGGAGGTTTTTCTCTTCTCCAGGGACAGGGACAGTTCCTCAAGCAGTTTCCACAGCTCTTTCTTTTCCCCTCGACTCACTGCGGCTCCCTGCAAAGGGCGCTCCCTCCCCACCCTCCGTGCCTCTGGGTCCCAGCCCTTTTTTATCTTCCCCAGTTCGCACTCAGGGCTATAAGGTTTTCTCAGCAGACTCTGTCTCCTTTTTCTCCCAAACTCCTGGATTCTGTAAGTGTTCTTATGGCTTCAGGCCTTCTCTGTTTGAGAGATGGGGGTGAGTGAAATGTACAGAGCTCCCTACTTCTCCACCATCTTGCCTTCTCTCCCAACACAGTGTTTTAATGGTGGAGGCTTTAGTAGCTCGTGACCCAGAGCGAGGCTGATTTACAGTGAAGGCCCTGCTGGTCTTAGATGGATAGGTGGTGTGAGCAAGAATTAAGTTTTTATTTCTTTAAGTGACTAATATTTTAGGACTTTGTCACTGTCGTGTAACCTAGCATATCACGACTGATGCGGTGCTACACGAAGATATAAAGCATTGTGAAAATATAACACTGCACTTTGAGGCTTCTACTAGACTTTTCAAACTGTCTCAATGTCACCCTAAACTCGTCATATTAAAGAAATGTCTGAAAAAAAATGAAAATAACTGCTAAGCAATTAGTGACTGAATTTAATTACCTTATATCTATCTAGAAAGTAGTAGAGGGTCTATGAGAAAATCAATTCATAACCAACTATATGCATTTGTTAATGTACTTGTTAGTTCAGTGCAGCTCTGAGGTTTATATTTCCTTCTCTATAAACTTCTTGAAACTTAAAAATCATCAAGATCACTTAGAGATTTGGGGATAATGATATGCTTTGGTCTATTTTTCTTCCTATTTGAAAGCTTCATTGTGTTAAGGCTGGAAAAGTACTGTGTAATTACGTGTATGAACTTCTTGATAATCTCAATGATGGAGTTTTCTTTTTATGTGCAAATGCTTATTCCTGCACTTTTCATATAATTAATGTGCTCAGCATTATATAGGACCTATTATAACTTGCTGTCTCATTTTCTATACATACTGAAGAGAGGGCGTTGTCTAGATGGTAAATGTTTTGCTCACTTAATGGTAGACTCTGATTTTGTTACCACTCTCACGTCTTGTTCTTGATATTTTATATCATCTTTTACTTTGTTTTAAATATCTCACCGAGGACTTTACTTTGTAATATATCCAATAATCTATTTAACTGAGGATAGCTTTGAATGGACCAACCCAGAAATATCTCTTTAGAATGGACTTACCATTAATTTGTGCTCATATATGTTACTGCTCTGTCTTTATCTCAAAAAAATTAAACAATAACAACCCCTGTTCTGCTTATCTAATCTAATTTTGATACTTCGAGGCATATCTTTGCATTTCCTTGAAAGCTTTGGTTTAAGGAAAATCAGTTGGGTCTCAGAATTCTAGCGTCAGCAGCCTGCTGGCACCTGATTGAGACAGGAGATTCTGTGGCCATGAGGAAGGCTGTCATGATGTTTGCCCTCTTTCTGCCCCTTCTCTCTTGTCTTCTCTTAGGTTGACCCTCCTTATCTGCTGCTTCACCCCGAAATACCCCATGTGAAACACTTTCCTTAAGAAATAAAGGTGCTACTAAAAGAAAAATCACATAAAGATAGCACTCAAAAAGCAGTGTTTGTAAAATTTTGCATTTCATATGTATCAAAATATATTTCCTGTGGGATTTGTTGTTTTGTGTGTGGACCATTTTATAAATGGTCAGTAATAATACTGATGCAAAACAGGATATCTGTGATGTATAAAGACAGATGCTTTGGTTAAATACCTTTTGCATGGTTTGATCTCTTGGTTTTCACCTCCAGCTAGTCCATTGGAACCCAAAGTAATTAAATCTCAAGCTGCTTAAAATATGCACATGTGCTCACCCAGGAATATGTCCGTGTATGAAGTAAGAGTTTTTATTCTATTTATGTTGTTTACATGTTTGTTCTTTGGAAAGGCAGTGGAAGTATTTGCAACCTATATGCAGAAAAGAGAAATAATACTAAAAGGATAATACATGGAATTTACTGCATTATGTGCCTATTTGTTGTAATACAACTTTTTATGTTTCATAGCTTCTGTACTTCATGATTTGGAAATATATCATTCTTAGTCTATAAGCTGTACCATTAAATTTGTGATATGGTTGTATACTGTGTATGCTAATAATCCTGTATTTGTTCCTTGAGTTAAGGACAAACGAATATCCTTTTTTTTGTATTCTACAAGTGATTCAGTCATTATACTTTTCAGCTTGCTTCATATTTGATTACAATATTCTTGTGGGTTAAAAACAATTTTTTTTCCTGGAAATTTTTTCTTTTTTTTTAAATGGAGGACCTTTTTCTTCTTCATCTTGCTAATAATGTCCAGCTTCTTCTAATTTCTTGGAATACATTTATTTATTTAATGTTTGTTTATTTTTGAGTGAGAGAGACAGAGTGTGAGCAGGAGAGGGGCAGAGAGAGAGGGAGACACAGAATTGGAAGCAAGCTCCATGCTCTGAGGTGTCCCACAGGCCACAAGACAATGACCTGAGCCAAAGTCAGATGCTCAACCAACTGAGCCACCCAGGCGCCCCACTTGGAATCCATTTAAGGATACTTCTTTAAGTTTTCATGAATTCATTATCTTCTTGGTTTCCATTAGCTGCCACTGTGAGATATTATTTCCTTTTTGTATATCCCATTTTCTTCTACTTCATATATCCCATATTCCTAGATCACACTGTCACTTTACTAGAATACGTAACAAGGAACTTATGTTAGAAAGGATGTGTGTGATGTAAAATATTTCTGAGTCTTTACAAAAGAGTTTACAACAGGGGCACTTGGGCGGCTCAGTCGGTTAAGCCTCCAGTCTTGGTTTTGGTCATGATCTCATGGTTGGTGGCATTGAGCCCACACTGGCAGTGCAGAGCCTGCTTGGGATTCTGTCTCCTCTTTCTCTGCCTCTTCCGCTGCCCACAGGCACAAGTGTGCGAGCTCTCTCTTAAAATAAATAAATAAACATTAAAAAAATGAAAAGAGCTTACAACACATATCCAATGTTTTAAAAATGTGTTTGTCATTTGATAAGACAAATAAATATAAGGGAATTTCTTCCAAAATGTATTTAATGAAAACTATATATATATATATTTATATATATATATATAGAGAGAGAGAGAGAGAGATTTAATGACAAGTTTATAGTTGCAAATTTTTGCAAGACAATTAAGACTATATTATATAAAGGACCTTAAAATACAACCTAGCAACATGATGGGTTCCAGAAGTAGCCAGAACACATCTACTGAAACTGAATTACTTACTAATTATACACTTACTCTACAAACACTTACTATACACTTAATAATACACTTATTATATTGGGAATGAATAAAAAGAGTAACACACAAATATAGATTTTAATTTATATTCAATTTTATCATTACATGTGTATAATAAAGGGTATAGATAGTATTGTTCAGTAGAACTTTCTGTGATGTGGGTAATGTTCCATATGTATTTTATCCAATATTGTAGCCATTAGTCACTTGTGGTTATTGAGCATTTGAAATGTTAGTGCCACTGAGGAACTTAAATTTTAAATTTGTTTAACTTAAATAACCACAACACCATATTGGACAGCAAGAGTATAGAAAACTATTATGTTCTAAGATGTTAATGGTGATTAACATCTCCATTCTCATCTATATCTTTTAGGTGAAATTTATGGTAAGAAAAGGGAGCTTTATTTTGAAGAAAACATTCCTAGTAGTTACTGTTATACTATGAAAACCATGACATCTAAATCATGATTTAAGGTTTTAATAATAAATAAACAAATTGTTCATTTCTTTTATATCAACATTTCTGCCATATTTCAGACATAATTAAATTTTCATAAGGGATCTGCCTGTCCCTTGGATTAAATTTGAGTTTTAAAGGACAGAAAAATATGTTTAATAATAGCAATGAAAGCTAACATTTATCAAGACTTAACTAAGTGCCAGGCATTGATTAACATGTACTAACTCATTTAATTCTTATGGTATGTATTTGAAATATATGCTGATACTTTCTTCATCCTACATGAAACATCTGAGGCACTATTTAAATTATATGTTGTCCAAATTACTCAGCTAGAATATAGCAGTATGGAGGGTTAGAATCTGACTTTCAAACACAGGCAGTATAAAAGCCCTATCATCATCATAACTCAATCCACATGTAGGAGAGAGGTTGCTGGTGAGAAGCAGGTGGAACATTAGATTGAAGAAAGGAAATAAAGCACAAAAGGAATTGAGAGTTCACATGTGTTTATGATTTTCATGATTGTCCATGGGATTTAGGTCAGAAGAGAGGGAAAATGGGAGCAGAGGAAAGAGGAATACTGAAATGTGGTAGGAAGGGATAAAAAACCGTATCAGTTCTGGTAGGAGAACATGTGATCAGGAAAGATAGGAGGTGGTGGTGGGAGAGTGGGATGTCTGAGGTTTGGGAGGGGTTTCACTTATTTGCAGTTAGACTATTGATGCATGACTATGTGGCTGGCTAGGACAAAGGGTATGAGCACAGCAGGTTAAATCCTTGGGCGATCTGAGGACCTGGGGCTACGTGCAGCCCGAGGTTGCTGTTAATGGAGGCCTTAATTTCAAAATGATGCTACTTAGGCTCTTCAAAAGAAATGAAAGAACAAGGCTTTGGAAGGACATCTGCATTCATGAAATCATCATGACATATGACAAGAGCAGTTTGAGAGAGAGTGATCGTGAGCCAGGAGCTGAAATGTTGCAGAAGACTGTGGATGACCACAGGCAGTAAAGGGACTCGAGGGGGGTTTGTGGGCAATGGGATGTGCTGCCACGTTCTATCATTTGTTGTAACACTGGGTTCTGGCACAGTCAGCAATGGTATCAGGATGTCATGAATTCCAATTGGGCCTGTTTCCTACGCCTGGTGGGGGGCTCCCACAGAGACTGCAACACTAAATCAGGGAGGAGTGATGGCATTTTGCATGAGAGTTGCAGAGCCGCTGACCTTGATGAGAACCTGATGCTGCTGGAGCTTGGTTATGGTCCAGGAGACTTGGTGGAACTCATAGAAGGAATGCTGAAGGCACAGCCTGTGTTTCCACTGAGAGATACATTTCCACGGATAGAGGACCTTCCACTGGATGAAGTGAATCCAGGCTTTGGCAGGGCTGATGGGTTCAGGTTTGTCCAGATCTTCCACACCAGGAAATTGCTTGAGGTGGTGGTGTATAACAAGTACAGCCTTTTGGATGCTGCCCACACAGACGAAATAAGCAGGAAGGAGCATTTAAGCTCACGGTCGGTTTATGGGATTAAGCAAGAAAGAAACAGTCATCAGAGGAAAGACCAATCTCCATGGGCTGGCACAGAAAGAAATTTATTTTCAGAGCACCTGAGTGGCTCAGTTCAGTGTCTGACTTTGGCTCAGGTCATGATCTCACAGTCCGTGGGGGTCGGGTCTGTGGGTTCGAGCCCTTGTGCTGACAGCTCAGAGCCTGAATCCTGCTGCGGATTCTGTGTGTCCTGCTCTCTCTGCCCCTCCCCTGCTCATTCTCTCTCTCTCTCTCTCTCTCTAAAATAAACATTAAAAAATAAACTTAAAAAAAGAGAAATAAATTGTCTTTGTATTCTTCCTTCCTACCCCATCTCTAGTAGAATAAGAAGCTCTCTGGGAAAAAAGAAGTTGTAACATCAGACGGGGCCTCACGTCCCTCCAGGCAGAACAC
The DNA here is from genome assembly GCF_008692635.1 of Crocuta crocuta. Taxonomy (NCBI): domain Eukaryota; kingdom Metazoa; phylum Chordata; class Mammalia; order Carnivora; family Hyaenidae; genus Crocuta; species Crocuta crocuta. Next base: position 170,601 of record NW_027551570.1, read on the forward strand.
CAGAGCTTGGCAGAAGGAGGGGAGGAGGAGAGAGTGTTTAGCCCACAAGAGACCAGAGTTTTAAAATGGTTATGAGTGACCCTTAATAACTGAAACAAACTCACAGATTATAGAATTAGACTGAAATCTTCTTAGGGGAGCCTGTTCGCTAAAGGAAAAGGACACTTCAATAGAAAATATTTGGAAAGAGTTTTTAGAAAGCCATGTATGCTCTAAATTTTAACTCACTGAATAGTTGTGGAGTGAATGAATAACTCAGACTCTATTACTGCTTGATATTATGATGTACCTAAGACCTGAGACATCTGTACATAAATCTTTAGTGACAGGAAATTATATAGACTAGGAGGCTAGGCTAGGTCCTCATTAGGTCAATATGAAATCACTCCTCTCAAAATGTGTTAGGAAATAATTATGTTGCAGGAATCAAAGAGCCAAGGAAATCTTTTAATTTAGAACCCAAGAATCTTAAGACAACTCTCCATCTGGGCTGTGAATTACACTTCTCACCTCAGAAAATGCAAGCCTCAGTCACACCATGTCATGCACGGGGACAGGGTCACGTGTAAGTGAAACTGGGTCTCTGCTGACCTCAGTGGATACAAACGGTCACAAACACTTGTAGTACTTTAGTGTGCTTTGATTATGTGCAAAATTGAACACTGTCATAATATTAGATGAGAAAAATGGGGACTTTTATCATAGAATATCTTAAGCAGGAGACTAGTAACTTCTGTCTTACTTTCTTCTTCTTTACATTTTATTTTATATATGCCAAGAAAAGTAAGGATTGTAAACTCCCTTAAATTTGAAGTTATTACAGACTTCTCAGCCTTGCAGAGAGAAAGTCTGTGGTATCCATTGTGCTATGTAGCCAGATCTTTCTTGCCTCTGTGGAAACTTGCTCAAATAAGGGAACATTGACCTATTCCTTGTATGTTGGCTACATAAACAATATGAGGTAATGATACAAAGTGTATTTAAGAGAAAGCCCCACTTAAGGCTCAGTGAGAACAAACAAGCAATTCTTTTCTTTCTCTTCAAGTTGGCAGCATTTTCATTCCATATTTGGAAGGAAAAGTAGTTTAAATCTCCCAGTCACATTTAACCTGATTTTTTCCCTCCCCCTTCCCCCTTTTTTTTTTTTTTTTGGTAGAGAGGAAAACATCTTTCCACTACGGATCCTGTGAATCCCATAATTTGAACATTACTTGGAATCAATGTTGAAGATATAAGTTAATCTTAAATGTGCTTTGTGCTGATGGGTATTTATTTATTTAGTCTTAAACTACTACCATTTTCCACTGTTGGCTTGTTTGCATTGGATTTTCAGCTTATTCTCATTACATAGAGTTCTTGAATGCATTTGCATTTGGAGTAACTTAGTTATGGCAAGCATACTACTTATATCGTACCTTCGTGTATAAAAATCTGATTCAGATTTTTGAAATGCACTATCTGGGAAATGACTCTTAAAGTATGGTTTAGCCATGTATTTTAGTAATTATTCTCATTGATTCTTCGTAATTCTATCTCTTGTGTCTGAATATCTTTTTGAACAGACTATTCATTTCTGAAATATAAATTTCTTCTAGAAAGTTCTAAAAAAGAGTGGTCTCAGGACAAACTATAAGTGAACATTATATTGCTGTGCTTTTCAGGGGAGGATTTTGATAACATCTCATAGACATTAGAATGCAGTGTCTTTAGCTAAATTAAAATTGCTATTTTTGTTGTCAAACATAAACTATTCTGACTACTTTACATTTCATTTTATAACCTGTTATTTTACCAAAGCTAATTACCTTCTTTAAATTAAAATTTTTATTTTGAGATAGTTGTAGATACACATGCAGTTGTAAGAAATAATACTAGCTACTTTTTGCTGATGTCAGTATAGCATTGTGGGTAAGATAATGTGCTGAGTCGGAGAAAAGCAGGTCTGTTCATCCTGGTCTGACATGTCCTAGTTATGTGATCTTGTGCAGCCTCGCTGAGAGTTTCTTCATCAGTTACATGTGAAAAGTAATTTAGACCTCTCAGGATGATTTTAGATGCACTCTGAGTGTAGAGTGCACCTGCCAGTCATTAAGCAGTGGTTATTATTAACAGTATCTTTAAAGTGCTGTGATTAATTGCAGCTTTTTTTTTAACCACAGAAGAATATATCTCCCACATAGCAAAACACAACAGAAAGTATCCTTTATATTTACACATTTGTACATTTAAATATTTAGACATTTACTATGGGTACTTTTTCAAGAAACAGATCCACTTCATAAAGAAAGCTATAATTACTTATGGGAAAACCCCAAGTATTTATCTTATTTATAAGAGATACTATTTCTTGGAGTATTGTTACTTGAGTATATGATTATCTTCTCCACTGAATTTAAAGTTCTATGAAGATAATGGCTAAAAAGCATTTTGCACACAGTATGTCTTCCACAAATATTAAGATTTTTCCAAGGATTGTTAAGCCTCAAATCAATAGTTTACACAAATAGATTTGTTTTGGGATAGTGTTCTAAATGCTTATAGTTTGGACTTGGTTAATTATGGGGAATGATTTTCATATTCAATATTTTATTAAGATTTCATCCATATTTGGGTTCAAGGGTGACAACGTAATCAGATTTGGTAATGTCAGTCTAAAGAGCTGGCTACACAGAAATTTTTACTGAGATATTTCCCAAGTATGCATTGTTTTGTATTTAATATTACTGAATTTCAAGTGGGAAGATACTTAAAGTAATGCAAAGTGGATACACAATCATAAATAACAGTTGACTTAAAATGTTAAAACAGTTGTATGGTTTTTTCCTAGTCTAAAACATGAATGAGGAAAAATAATTTACATATGAATAGCTTGGCCTTGAGTCACTGGTAAGTGAGTATAGGTACCCGGAACATCCAGACCTTAAGTATGGTGATAGGAGAGAATTTAATAAGTTCTCTTATTAGAGAGAGATAAAAGAACATTTTGTAGTTACATCCTGAGCAAATGAACTCAAATGGAGTTCATAGCCACATTTCATTTCACAGTTTACACAGGTGCATTATTATTTCTTCACTCTTGTTTAGCCATTTTGCTTATATCTTACCATGTTATGGGCAGTTATATCTTACATTATTACTTGGTTAGTGTTCTACTCTACAATTCATAAAACAATAATAATAATAGCAGCAGTGCCTAGAAATTTGTAGAAGGCACTAGTTCTTGATACACTTTTGAATGTCTTTTTCATTTTGTTCTCACAGTAAGCGTGGTGAGACCCAGGCTATAAATATTACATAGGAAACTACGTAAGAACTCAGGTGACCTCTTGATTTAAGGGCCAGTGCATTTATTGTCTTTTGCCAATCCTCGATCATAAGTGGCTTCTATGTTTTAAAATGAGGGACGACAGAACAGTAAATCATCGGGTTTGGCCCAGAAATGTCAAACCTCCTAAGAGATCTTTTAAAAAATCTATGCAGTGGTATTATTTTATTCTTCACCCTTAGTACTAGCATGTGAGTTCAGAAAGACAGCTCTCATCAGTGTACCACTAGAAGAATAGATGGGAGCTAATTGATATGCTCAGAGTTTGGCACTGCTGCTGGGCCTCCTAATTTGCAGCTCCACATTGAGTAGCCTTTCTCCCAAACCACATTGTTTCAAAAAGTGCCACCATTTGTTTACATCTTGACCTTGAATATGGTGAGTCGGTAATTCATATTGTAATTATCTAGATTTAACTTGATGTTCTGCTGTTGTTGCTGTTATTCAGCCAAACTAGCATTTGCTCATTCATTACAGATCTTCCATAAATTACGATGGGGTTATACCCCAATAAACCCATCATAAGTTGAAAATATCCCAAATCATGGGCATCTGGGTGGCTCATTTCGTTGATCCTCAGATTTCAGCTCAGGTCATGATCTCCTCGTTTCTGAGTTTGAGCCCCACATAGGGCTCTATGCTGACAGCTTGGAGCCTGCTTCAGATTCTGTGTCTCCCTCGCTCTCTTGCCCCTACTCCATTCATGCTCTGTTTCTCTCTGCCTCTCTCTGTTCCTCTCTCAAAAATAAATAAACATTAAAAAAGGAAAATATTCTAAACCAAAAATTGATTTAATACATCTAATCCACAGAACCTCATAGCTTAGACTAGCCTACCTTCACTGTGCTAAGAAAGCTTACATTAGCCTACAGTCAGACAGAATCACCTAACACAAAGCCTATTTCATAACGAAGTTTTGAATACCTGTGTAATTTATTGAATATTGTACTGGGAGTGAAAAACAGCATTTGTATCAGTTGTTTACCCTCACAATCGAAAGGCTGACTCAGAGCTGTGGCTGCCACTACCCGCCCACAGTCCTAGAGAGGTTTGTACTGCGTATCACTAGCCTGGGGAAGGAAAAAAACTCAAAATTCAAAGTGCAGTCTCTGCAGAATGCATATTGCTTTTGCACCACAGTAAAGTCAAAAGAACATAAGTGGACCCATTGTAAGTGGACTACATGGACTCATTCCATTCTTGAAACATTTCTTGCTACTCCATCCTAGGCACTCTGCTTGCTAAGATTAATAAATTCCGGGGTTTTTTTCTTTTGAAAATTATAATCTGGCGAAGGAGTCACAGGTTTGTGAATTTGAAGCAAATACTAACTTTAAGAAGACTAATTTGGTAAATAAGAAAATTGATCGTTTGATTCATGAATGCAACAATTAGCATTTACATGGTTGGAATCATTTGCCCTCAGATAACTACCAGAGTTAACAATTATGTCTCTTTTATGTCACTTTCTTTTTTGTGATATCTTACCTTGATACTTGAAATTATACTTCTTATTTCAACATAATTATATTAGGTGGAATTTGAAGTCTCAAAAGGTCAATGTCTCATCTGGATATATGGTTTTTGTATTGTTACATTAGCATATATATTAGCATAATAGTTCTGCTCTTTGGTAATGAGCTTTGTCTCCATGTCTGTATTTGTTTTTCTAAGACTGCCATAACGTAGTACCACACATAAACTGGGTGGCTTAAACAAAAGAAATTTGTTTTCTCATAGTTCTGCTAACCAAAAGTCTGAGATGACGGTGTTGGAAGGTTTGTTTTCATTGAGGCCTCTTTCTGGGTCTTGTAGGTGTCTGCCTTTTCCCTGTTTCTTCACATAGTCTTCAACTTCTGTGTCCTAAGTTTCCTGCATATAAGGACATCAGAAATAATGGATTAGGGCCCACCCCAATGACTTCATTATAACTTAATTACCTCCTAAAAAATTCTTTCTCCCATTATAATGAAATTGCATGGCAATGGGAGTTAGGACTTCAGTCTTTGAATTTGGGGTGGACATAACCAACGTCTTTCTGACAATGGGCTTATATTATTTTTTAGGAGCCCAGTAAACAACTAATGCTTCTTTTCTCCTGTTAATGAAGGCTCCATGAAAGGCATATACCAGGTAGAGAACATATATTATTAATGTTCTAAGGGCAGACTTTGTTAAGATTTCATAAATGCTGCAGTTGTTACAGAATTGCAAAAAGGTTGATTCCTGAGCCAGCAGCCAGTCTAAGGACATAGCCTTGAGAGAGTAAGGGTTGTGAGGGCCCTCTACAGAATATACAGGAATGAATATTAAAGCCTCTATATAAACTGCTCTTCGTGCCCTCAGTGTACTGAGGCCAGCATCCAAACCAAGAATCTCCAGGATTTTGAGGGCTACCTCAAGACACAATCCAAAGTACACATGGTGGAGAGTCCCAAATACCACTATGAGTAGGGAAATAAAATAACCAAGGTCTTAACAAGAGAGACCAAGAGACACCATTCAAAGAACACTTCCTGAATGGGCAGGCCCCAGACAGTCAAAGAGCCTTCTTTGGTACAGCAGTACTCACAGGTGCAGAGTGCATAACAAGCTTTTAAAACTAACAAGAGATAGAAAGCTAACCAAAATGATGAAACAGAAGAACTCTCCTCTAAAAAATTCCAGGAAGAAATGATAGCTAAAGAACTACTCAAAACAGTTTTAAGCAACATAATTGAACAAGAATTAAGAACAATAGTCATACAATTAACCTCTGGGATTGAAAAAGGCATGGAAGACATCAGAGAAACTATTGCTACAAAGACTATGGAGCTTAAAAATAGTTGTGATGTGTTTTTAAAAAATGCTATAAATGAGATGGATAATAAAATGGAGGTGTCCAATGCACGGATTGAAGAGGCAGAAAGGAGAATAGTGATTTAGAAGACACAATTAGAGAAAAAGAGGAAACCAAGAAAAAGAAAGATAAACTTATCCAGGAACACAAATGGAGAGTTCAAGAGCTGAGCGATACAATCAAAAGGAATAATATCCAAAACATAGGAATTCCAAAAGAGGAAGAGACCGTGACAGGCGCTGAAGGAGTCTTGAACAAATTATAGCAGAGAACTTTCCCAAACTGGGGAGGGAACAGACATTGAAATCCAAGAGGTACAGAGAAGACCCTTCAGACATAAGTTGAATCAATCTTCTGCACGACATGTCATAGTGAAACTGGCAAAATATAAAGACAAAGAGAGAATTCTGAAAGCAGCTAGGGATAAAAGGGCCCTAACATACAAAGGGAAACCTATCAGAGTGGTGACAGACCTATCCACTGAAACTTGACAGGCCAGAAAGGAATGGCAAGAAATCGTCAATGTGAGGAACAGAAAAAATATGCAGCCAAGAAGCCTCTATCTATCAAGCCTGTCATTCAGAAGAGAAGGGGAGATAAAAGTCTTTCCAAATAAACAAAAATTGAAAGAATTTGTCACCACTAAACCAGCCCTACAAGAAATCCTGAGGGGGACTCTCTGAGGGAAATGTTGGCAAGGAACGCAAGATACCAGAGACACCACCGCAAGCATGAATCCAACAAAGGACATGATGACTCTAAACCCATATTTTTCAATAATAACACTGAATGTAAATGAGCTGAATGCTCCAATCAAAAGACATACGGTAGCAGAATGGACAAAACAACAATCCATCTATTTGCTGTCTACAAGAAACGCATTTTACACTGGAGGACACCTCAGATGGAAAGTAAGGGGATGGAGAAATCTCTATCATGCTACTGGAAGTCAAAAGAAAGCTGGAGTACCTATACTTATACCAGACAAACTGGACTTTAAAGACAGTAACAAGGGATGAAGAAGGGCATTATATAATAATTACAGGGTCTATCCATCAGGAAGAGCTAACAATTATAAATGTCTATGCATCGAATATGGGAACACCTAAATATATAAAACAATCACAAACAGAAACAATCTTATGGAAAACAATGTGCTAATAGCAGGGGACTTTCTTACTCCACTTACAGCAATGGATAAAACAACTAGACAGAAAATCACCAAAGAAACAATGGACTTGAATGACACATTGGATCAGATGGATTTGACAGATATATTTAGAACTCGGCCTCCTGCGTAGCCATGGAATTCACTTTCTTCTCAAGTGCGCATGGCACATTCTCCAAGATAGATCACATATTGGGATATAAAGCCGCCCTCAATAAATATAAAAGAATTGAAATCATACCATGCACACTTTCAGATCACAATGCTATGAAACTTGAAATCAATCACAAGAAGAAGTCTGGAAAACCTCGAAAAACATGGACGTTAAAGAACACCCACTAAGGGGCGCCTGGGTGGCTTAGTCGGTTAAGCGTCCGACTTTCGCTTAGGTCATGATCTCGCGGTTCGTGGGTTCGAGCCCCGCGTCGGGCTCTGTGCTGACTGCCAGCTCAGAGNGAATCTGACAGGGCACCTACAGGAACTAGAGGGAGAGCAACAAGAGGACCCCAAACCTAGTAGAAGAGAAATAATAAAAATTAGGGCAGAAATAAACCATATAGAATCCAAAAAAAAAAAAAAAAAAAAAAACCAAAAAAAAAAATTTAAACAAAAAAATTAGCATCNGATAGAAGGAACTTACTTCAACATCATAAAAGCCATTTATGAGAAGCCCTCAGCAAACATCATCCTCAATGGGCAAAAACTGAGAGATCAGGAACACGACAGAGATGTCCACTCTCACCACTGTTGTTTAACATAGTGCTGGAAGTCCTAGCATCAGCAGTCAGACAACTAAAGGAAATAAAAGGCATCAGAATTGGCAAAGAAGAAGTCAAACATTCACTTTTTGCAGATGACATGATACTCTACATAGAAAACCCCACAGACTCCACCAGAAGTCTACTAAAACTAATCCATGAATTCAGCAAGGTTGCAGGATACAAAATCAATGTACAGAATGTATGGTTGCATTTTTATACACCAACAATGAAGCAACAGAAAGAGAAATCAAGTAACTGATCCCATTCACAATTGAAGAAAAAAACATAAAATACCTCAGAATAAACCTAACCAAAGATATAAAAGACGTGATCAAAACTATAGAAATCTTATGAAGGAAATTGAAGAAGACACATAGAAATGGAAAAACATTCCATGCTCATGGATTGGAAAAATAAATATTGTAAAATGTCATTACTACCCAAAGCAATCTACACATTCAGTGCAGTCCCAATCAAAATTGCACCAGCATTCTTCTCAAAGCTAGAACAAACTATCCTAAAATTTGTATCGAACCACAAAAGGCCCCGAATCCCCACAGTAATATTGAAGAAGAAAATCAAAACTGGAGGTATCACCATCCCAAACTTTAGCCTCTACTACAAAGGTGTTATCATCAAGACTGTATCGTATTGGCACAAAAACAGACACATAAACCAATGGAACAGAATAGAGAACTCAGAATTGGACACAGAAACGTATAGCCAATTGATCTTTGACAAAGCAGGAAAGAATATCCAATGCAAAAAAACACAGTGTCTTTAACAGATGGTGCTGGGAGAACTGGACAGCAGCATTAAGAAGAATGAAACTAGATAATTTTCTCACACCATATATAAAAATAAACTCAAAATGGATAAAGGGCCTGAATGTGAGACATGAAATCATCAAAATCCTAGGGGAGAAAACAGGAAACAACCTCCTCGACATCACCTGCAGCAATTTCTTACTTGACACATCCCCAAAGGCAAGGGAATCAAGAGCAAAAATGAACTATTAGGACCTCATCAGGTTTAAAATCTTCTGTACTGCAAAGGAAACAATCCATAAAACTAATAGGCAACTGTCAGAATAGGAAAAGATAGTTGCAAATAACACATCAGATAAAGGGCTAGTATCCAAAATCTATAAGGAACTCACCAAACCCCACACCCAAAAAACAAATAATCCAGTGAAGAAATGGGCAGAAGATATGAACAGGCACTTCTCCAAAGAGGACATCCAGATGGCCAACAGACACATCAAATGATGCTCGACGTCCCTCATCATGCTCAACAGACAAATCAAACCATACTGAGATACCACCTCACGCCGATCAGAGTGGTTAAAATGAACAAATCAGGAGTGATAGATGCTGGCAAGGATGTGGAGAAATGGGCTCCCTCTTACACTGTTGGTGAGAATGTAAACTACTGCAGCCCCTCTGGAAAACAGTGTGGAGGTTTNAGGAGAATGAAGAACTTAACGCAGGACCATGGGGGAGAAGAAGGGGAAAAATAGTTGGGGAGAGGTGAGGAGGCAAACCATGAGAGACTCTTGAATGCTGAAAACAAACTGAGGGCTGATAAGCGTGGGGAAGAGGGGAAGGGGTGTGATAGGCAAGGGAAAGGCACTTGTTGGGATGAGCACTGGGTGTTATATGGAAACTAACTTGACAATAAAGTATTAAAAAAAAGAATTGCAAAAAAAGGGAATACTATGATTTTCTCTGGAGTTTATTCATGTTTAAATAAGACGGCAATCACATTGAAGATCAGCTCTATATTTGTACAATCCATTTTGTCCAGTCAGGTTATTTGAGTGGTGCCTGAGTTTGTAGGAATTAAAAAAAAAAAAAAAAAAGAATTTTACTTATTATTTAAGTGCTTAATTTAAGTTTATCATTTGAGACTATATACTCCACTATGAATGCAGTTTTAGAAATTTTGGTTTCTAAGATTTAATGAGAGTTTACTCCATCCTTTTGTAAAGTCTATAGTATTATGGCACATAAAATGAGCTAGGTATATCATTGTTTTATAAATTTACCAACAACTTAATTCACCCTTTGTAGTATTACTACCAAAGAGAAGAGTCTATTCTCAATTCAGCTTCCAACTCAGATTTTGATTTTGTTGAGCAGTGAATGGCTTCAACTTCTGCTGCTATGTTTTGAAACTGCATTTTTCTCATGTTAGCTAGCCTTTCCTAAGATTGACTTATCATCAGCTTTCCTTTTTCTTCTTTGGGAGCTATGGATCAAGAACAGTTTACCATTATGATTCTAGGAGACTTTTTTTTTTTTTTTTTTTTTTTTTTTTTTTTTTAATTTCTTT
>NW_027551570.1:181070-185563 GCF_008692635.1 Crocuta crocuta
CTTCAGTTCAAAACTGCATAGATCAAAACTCAGGGAGATAAATCTTTCTTCCCTGCAGTGGTTTGACCTAAAATAACTGTGTTCCAATGCTACTGATGATATATTTTCCTGTAAATTGTAGTGTTTTTTTTAAACCTATTTTTAAAAAGAATATCCATGATAAATTTAATTAAATGCATTACTCAAATATAAATGATTAAAATATGAATAAAGATATTGTGGACCAAACCATGTAATTTTGCTCAGTAGCTCAAAATGAAATTGATTTTGGAAAGGGTAATAAAAAATACTACACTGGACTCAGTACACTAGGTCTCTTTTGGTCATTTTCCTTTGCTATATCTTACTTTAATAGTTGAAATTTTACCTCTTATTTCAACATGATTATAGTAGGTGAAGTTTAAAGTCTTAAATGGTCAATGCCCCACATGTATATTTGGTTTTTATATTATCCCATTAGCATATTAACATGTGACTGCTTAAAAACTAGAACAGAATAAAAGAGAACATTATGGTAGTGGAGTGTCGCATTCTGGAGAAAAAAAATAATTTGTCTTTTTCAAGTAGGAAACAATGTCAAGTCGTATTTGAAATTTATACTTTGTAAAACTACCTGACTGTTTTTGTTTTCATAATTTGTATAAAATGTACTGGGTTTCTTGTGGAATTGAGTAAGAGAATGTTTTTTTTTTTAAATACATAAAATGGCACCTAACCCCTAGAATAGTTCTCAAATGGTGTAAAAGGCAACTCTAAACGGTGGCTAAGGATTAAGTGCCCACTGCCTGGGTTTTATTTTTTTTATTTTTTTTCTTGTTCTCCCTATTTTTTTTTTTAAATAGTTTATTGTCAAATTGCCTGGGTTTTAATTAAAATGTTATCACCTAGTGGATTTGGTTTGTTGCACACATTCATTTATACTTGGTAAGCCTCAGTTTTCTTCTTACTATAATGCAATAATAGTGATTGGTAACTCATAAGTTTTTCTTGGGATAAAATAAGATAATGAATATAGAAGTGCTTCACTCATTTGAGTGATAGCAAATGCTCTGTAAATGTAACTTGCTATAATTGTTATTAAAACACTTCAGATCAGAGTGAAGGGAGATTTCCCAGTATAGTGACTCCTAATCCAGATTCTCATTTCTTCTAACAGATAAGACATTTATTCATATTTTACACAAATATTTTTGAAGACATTAGTATTTTTTGAGGTAAAAGTTTGATATGTGAATATATATAGATCTTTCTATAGTTACACACACGCATACACTCATATATATATGTATATATATATACATATATATATGAAGAAAGTGGTAGACACGAGTTTATAGAGAGCTTTGCTTATAAATTATGTCATTCTATATGCGTAATGGGAACAGGAAATAAAGTCTGTTATGCAAGGGGATGCCAAAGGATTCAAGCAGATATTCAATTTCCTTTTCTAGCCCATTGCAGTTGAGTTCCATGGGAAGCAGACTCTGGGAGGAGATTAGCATGCAGGAAGTTTATTTGGGATCAAAATGTGTGTAGGGGGGGAAGGGAAGAAAGCAGGCCTGGGACGAGGGAGAAGCTGGACTATGATGCAGTCACAAAAAGAGTAGATCCAAACTATGAGCTCTAGAACTGGGATGGCTTCTTAGAGATGCTCCAGGCTTTATATCCCCATTTTGACCAGCCATTTGTTACAGGGCTGTCCTGAAAGGGCGACATGACTTTGGGCCAGGGAGCTCTCTTCACCTGAGTGAGGACTAGAGAGGTATGACAGCTGGGTGTCAGCCAGTAGCATTGCTGGAAGCTGAAGAATAAAGTCGTTTAGTATGTGGGGGCCCCTGGGAGGCGCAACACAGAGCCCACAACACAGTTGCTCTCCTGTACAGAACTGTTCTGTTTCCTCCATACAGAAGGTATCTTCAGCATCCCCGTATTTATTTGGTTGCTGTGTTTTTCCACCAGAATGAAAATCCCATTGACAGCAGGGATGTGTCTGTTGTGTGCCATTTCATTGCCTAAAATAGTACTTGGGATATGGTAGCCGCTTATTGCCTTGAAAACTAATCTAAAATGTTCATTTAACAACAACAAAAAAATGAAGCCTTGGTATTGTAAAATAAGGATTTTACTACATGTGTAATGAGGCAAATAATTACATAGCTGTTAATCATTACACAGCAGGTACATATATTTTTGAAGTCTAAACAAGGAAATGTATTATTATAAGGCAAACTGAGGAGTTGGAACTTTCTCCTCTGCATCTGTGATGACCTAGTCATGAAATTATCTGGACAGTAAAATAATGAATAGAGAACTACTATAAGTGCAATTCATAAGAAAAACAATAATGCCATTAATCATTATTAATACGGTTTGTATTTTATTAGTATTACAGTTGTTATTATAGTTAATGCTGCACCATATAGCCCATATCTTTTGAATACCAGTGTGTTGGAAATATAATACTAGAATCCATGATCATGATAAACAAAAACTTGTAGAAACTAGACCTAGGGAGATTATTCAAAATATCTGTCAGTCAGTTTCTTGCACTCTAAAGTTTTAGATCAATTGATTAGTTGGTGAACTGATAGATAGACCATAAAAAGACAAGTATAGAAACATGACCAGCATTTATTCATCATCTCTTTTGTACCAGGACTGTGTTAGGTGTTATCTTCATTCATTTTTTAAAGTTAACTCTAACCAAAAAACAAGACTGAATGGTAGGTAGTACTATTCTTGCTTTTAAAATATGAGACTGAGCTTAGAGGAATTAGTAGTAGTGAGTTAACAATGAGTGGAGATAAATTCCAGTCCTCCTCTGAATTCAAAGTGCATTTCCTTTCTGCTGGACTGTGTGTGAGGTTTCCCTGTCATGTAATTTAACACCCACTTGGTTGGTTAAGCATCCAACTTCGGTTCAGGTCATGATCTCATGGTTCGTGAGTTCAAGCCCTGCATTGGACTCTGTGGTAAGCACAGAGACTGCTTTGGATCCTCTGTCCCCTTCTCTCTGCACTTCTCCCCTGCTCACTTGTGTATATTGCCTGCCTTGTCTCTCTCAAAAATATGTACACTTTACCAAAAAAAAGAAAGAAAAAAAGGAAGAAAAAAGCAATTCCACTTACAATAGCAAGAAAAAAAATAAAGCACTTAGATTCCTAACCAGAAGTGAAAGACTTGAACTAGTGGTTTTAATGATGGATCTTTGAATCAGCTCCTTATATCAGTGCTGTCAAATAGAAATACAATGCAACCCATATGTATTTTAAGTTTTATGGTAGCCACGTTAAAAAAAAAAAGTAAAATGAGGTGGGAAATGTTAACAATTTATTTAACCATATACGTCCAAAAATTTCTTATTGCAATATAAAATCAATATAAAATTGTTGAGATACATGATATATATGTATTGTTTATTATGTCTTTGAAATTAGGTATTTATACTAGTTATATTCCAACTCCCATTATCTACTTGGAGCTAATTGCTGCTATTAGACACAGAAACTTTAGGTTATTCACTGTGTTTAATTTTTATTTGAAATACTCAAGAGATTTCTCAGATTGAAGTCTCTTGAACAGGATTTTTACAAAAACATTTAGAGCATATGACTAACTTACAACTCAGTAAAGACACTTTTGTAAGGCCCTAGGATATTATATTCTATATTCTTTGTTGGTGATGTAAGTTCATGGAAGATCGCCTTGGAAAATACAGGACAATCAGAAGTTCAACATTGCTTCTCTTTTTCCTTTCTTGCTTAAAAATCTCCAGTAGCTGTCTGTTACATATAGGTTAAAATCTATCCTTATACAGAAATCTGTTAAGTAGTTGCCCTTGAATTATATCCTAAAGTATTTAAAAAATGATGGGATTGATGTGCTTTTCTAAAGGACTTCAATAGAAGTTCAAGTAGAAGGAAAAGGAGACAATTCTAGACACAGAGGGAGGAGTCTGGAGATTCAGATTCATAAGATTTACCAGTAAATAAGCCGCAGAATTTGGTTGTGGATTACAGGAGATATTAAAGCAAAGATAGGACTGAAGTTTTAGCTTGAGTAACTGGTAACATGAAATTATCATTGGCAGTAATTCATTGAATCTTTTAACTATTTCATTAGTTCAACAGAGGTTTATGAAGTATTTACTATTCTGGAAGCTGGAGATAACATAATTAACAGTAAGAGCTCAAATTTATGGAGCCCTTATTATGGTTAGGAAATTGATATACGTGCTTTATAGAAAATAGTGTTGTTTTAAGGATTATAGTGTATTCATACATTGGGAGGCAGTAAATGATAAGTGGAAGAGCTCACAGTGTAACTTAGACAGTTTGATTACATTGGCAGTTATGAATTTGATACTTATAACCACCACCCTTTATAGTCTCTAAAAGATGTGGTTATAATTCTGTATATTAATACTATTGACTTCCATGAGACTTACCTCTTCAAATGAATAGTAATGGAGAGAAAGAAACACAAATTTGCTA
>NW_027551570.1:185678-216396 GCF_008692635.1 Crocuta crocuta
ATGAATATATATATGAATATATATTCATATATATATTCATATATATTCAAATAAATATGTTTATTATACAGGGGTTCATTTAGGATATGTAGTGATGTTTATTATACAGGGGTTCATTTAGGATATGTAGTGATGTTAGCACATCCAAATGTTGCTTAGCACAACAATTAGTTGAAGATAGGAGATTGACTTCTGGAGAGATCAGAAGAGGATTTGTAGATTTGTTGGTCAGGAAACTTATTTTTTCCTGTAAAGGGCCAGATAGCAAATATTTTGTGGTTTCTGGGCTATACGGTCTCTATTGCAACTACTCAACTCTGTCCCTGCAGCAAAAGAAGCCATGGGCTGCATGCAGTCTGTGGGTTGTGAATGTGTTCCAAAGCATGTGTACTTATAAAAGAAGATGGTAGGCCATATTTGGCCTATAGGCTCTAATTTGTGGACTCTGATGTAGATAAAAGTATTATTATATCATGATGGAGTGTGGAGAGAAATCAGTAATAATGAGATTTAATTTCCTCATTTTTGCAGGTGATAAGAAAACAGAAATATAAAGAAAGCCTAAGTCTCTCAAAATCTTATGTAATAGGTTGATATTAAAGTTGATAAGGGCTCCTCCCCCAGCTCAAAGGTAGAAAAGACTGTGGCTCCAGATTCCTTTATCCTCATGGGTTCCTCACTCCATGTGGGTGCAGTTAATCTGTCATTTCGTAGCATCTTGGTGTGGATCCAAAGAGATACTAAGGCGTGTACTATTATCCCCTTGTATCTATATCTTGTGTCCTAGTCACATTGGTTTTTGTTGTTTTTGTTTGTTTGTTTTGGAAGAAAACAAGAAAATTTGGACTAGGTGTAAATTGACATTCATTCCAATTTTAGAGAGATTTGTTTTCAAGGTAGTGATCTAACACACAAACTTATAATTTATATTTAATTTAAAATCCATCTTTCATAAGAATAGTTTTGAGATAAGTAAAATTCTGAGTATCTCCCCAAAGAGGTAGTGTTCTATCTTTATTCACGGGTATTTAATATAGTTTACATTTTTAAATGAAAATTTTAACTGCATTCTTGAAAACGGCTGAGTTTTATGAAGCAGAGAGGGCAGGGAATAGTAGTACATAGTTGATGACTCAAGTTTGAGAAATGTTCACAGAAAGTAGGAGACAGGAGAGAGAACAACAAACAGTACAGAGAAGAGCTCAGAGAGATGGGTGGTGAAAGCAAATAACTCAGAAAACCAAATTCAAGGAAAAGAGTAAGGAAGGAAAAAAGTGAATGTTGAATAGTATCAAAAGATACAGAAACTATCACTGGAGCTGGTGACATTATTTTTTAAGTTTATTTATTATTTTTGAGAGAGAGACAGAGGCAGAGATGGGGGGGTGCAGAAAGAGAGAGAAGGAGAGAGAGAATCCCAAGCATGTTCTGTGCTGTCAGTGCAGTGCCCAATGCAGGACTCAAACCCACGAACCTGAGATCATGACTTGAGAAATCAAGAGAAAGATGCTTAATCGAGTGAGGCACCCAAGCACCCTAATCAGAGACATTTTTAGGGATATTTCAGTAGGATGAGGCCAGAATCCAGTGTATATATGTCCATGTAGTGAGCAAATAGAGCAGGTGAGCATTAATTTCAGAAATTTTGGCAACTAAAATGGATTTGGGAAAAGAAGCATGGATAATAAGTTTGGTTGGTTGTTTTGAGAAAGAAGCTTTTGTTTATATCGGAACACTAAATGGAAGAAGCAAGTAGAAAGTGATACATTGCTACCTAGAATTTATTGGATATGTTGAGGGTTTTAAGGTCGAATTTCAGTACTATATATGTACTTTTTATTACATGTCTTTCATCTCTAATAGCTTCTGGGGCAGTAGAGATACAGTTGATTAATCTTTAGGTATTCAGCATCTAACTTGGTACACGGCACATAGTATATATTTAATAAAAATTAGTTGAATTAAAAAGGTGACACTGTTTACAAAGAAAGTGGGAGAATGATATAATGGACAATAATAAACTATATCAATATAATCATGAATAGTTTCCAAATTTCCTAGCTAGGTACTTGGGTAACTTCAATTTTCTTAATTGTTTTGTAGTATCTAGCTTTTATAGTATTTAGTTATTGGGCTTTGGCAAAAACTACTAAACTTTTTACCTGATGGCAAAATAAAACCAAGAGGGAGGGACAGTTTCTAATCAAGGCAGCCTGCAGGTACACAGACTTTGAAACACATATGCAAATATAATGTGCATGCATCTGCATTACCTGTCTATAATGTGTGTATGTGTGTCTATATCTATAGGCATATTTAAACATTTACAATGTTTTCTTTTTTATTTTTTTTTATTTTTTTAATGTTTTTTACTTATTTCTAGGAGAGAGAGAGGGAGAGACAGCGTGAGCAGGGGAGGGTCAGAGAGAGAGGGAGCCACCGACTCCGAAACAGGCTCCAGACTCTGAGCTGGCAGTCAGCACAGAGCCCGACGCGGGGCTCGAACCCACGAACCGCGAGATCATGACCTAAGCGAAAGTCGGACGCTTAACCGACTAAGCCACCCAGGCGCCCCAATGTTTTCTTTTTTAAAAGTCCAATAAACATGGTTTTGCTGCACATTATTTTTGTCTTTACTTTTTGTTTTTTTTTTTTGGATTGGGTTATAATGAATGTTGGGTCTAAAACTCTTGTTACATCTCTGAAAGCAGCTCTCAAAGTAGACAGAGGGATGGGGCGCCTGGGTGGCTTAGTCGGTTAAGCGTCCGACTTTCGCTTAGGTCATGATCTCGCGGTTCGTGGGTTTGAGCCGCGCGTCGGGCTCTGTGCTGACTGCCAGCTCAGAGTCTGGAGCCTGTTTCAGAGTCTGTATCTCCCTCTCTCTCTGACCCTCCCGTGCTCACGCTGTTTCTCTCTCTCTCTTTCCTAGAAATAAATAAAAGTATTTTTAAAAAAGTAGACAGAGGGGACGAGCATCTACAGCTGTTTATATAAACTTATTCCTGAGTCAGCACCAATTTCTTTTCACTCTGTCTTGAGATTTCTATAGATTCTGCTTATCTATTATGAAAATCACACCTTCACACTTCATATAGCAAAAAATAAAAAAAAAGTTCAACCTACACTTCTACAGATCTTGGATTATTGAACTGTTCATGGAATTCTATGCTCTCAAAACTATAAGATATGTTCTCTCACATGTTTATGTCTCTCTTTGAATGACTAAACCAGAAATTTGTAGAGAACTCATATATTCACCAAAGTTTTTCCCAGAAAGTAGAATTTTCTCAGAAAGTAACTATAATCGTGTGTTATGCTGTATGGAGAGCTAAGTGTGCATGAAATGGTAATAACTTAAGATAATTAAGTAATTAAGATAAATAATACCTGCTGTAGTTCTTTTTGGTATTAACAGTTCACCTTCCTTCTACCTTCTTTTCATGTTTTTCAGTAGTTTTCTCAAGGAAAATATTTCAACCAAATTTTGGTAAGAAGTTTCTATACTTTGAGCATCATATTAGGGGCTCTGACACCAATGATGTGTGTATGAGACAGAATTGCTACCCTGTGAGAACTTCAACTCTTGTTGGCAAATAGGCTGTGCCTTTTCTTTGTTCAGTCAGCTTGCTGTACAAAAGTCAGTTGTTGGAAATGCAGAGGATCCACTCTCTTTACTCTTTATAAAGCCTGGCCACCTTCCAGTCAATGAATAACTGGTTATAAAACCAGACATAGTGATAGTTCTGCTCATTTCTAGGTCTTTGCTCTCACCTTCTGGATATAAAACTAATATGGTGCCATTCCTCTCCTGTCCTTTTAAAATGGTCTGAATCCATACAAATAGAAAAGGAAAAGGGAAAAAAAGATGGTAGAGAAAACACAGGCTTTTAGTTACTTCTGTTACTTAATTTCCATTCATGTCAGTCTCATCCTAAAATCAATAAGCATTTCCAGTCATGTGAAGTCTGTCCACATTTCTATAACCACTGAGTTAATTGGTCATTTGGGTAGGTTGTAATACCAAGTGTGTATCTTAGATGTGTTTGTTTTGATAAAACGTAGAACTATCCATTCTTATAATGAGCATACACATTTGGAAAAAAATGTCATGGAAAAGTTAGGCTTTATTTCCAAATGTTGAATGTTTCATAAAACATAATTAGAATGATTTACAAAGTGTTACTAATGCATAATTCTTAATGACTTTCCATTCTTCAACAACAAATAAACAAATGGGCTTTTAAGACTCCTTATTTGAATTATTGTAGGTAAAAAGAGCTGCAAGAGATGTGTATTAATGGTACACAAGACATCCCCTCTCCATTAACACTATGATTTTTTCCTTAGGAAAAAATAAAGGACCCTTTCCACAATGGTTTTGAGGATGTCACTCATTACCATTATGTCTGTAATAAACCATTTGAGGCACAGGTGGCGTTTCATTTGCATCCTCTGGTCCTACACATTAAAGCTTAGTGTTTCAAGATTTCCAAACCATATTATGTTAACATTTGGTATAAAATGTGGCTGTTTTGGAGCACCTGGGTGGCTCAGTTGGTTGAGCATCTGACTTCAGTTCAGGTCGTGATCTCATGGTTTGTGAGTTTGAGCCCCATGTTGGGATCTGTGCTCACAGCTCAGAGCCTGGAGCCTGCTTTAGATTCTGTGTGTTCCTCTCTCTTTGCCCCTCCTCCACCCATGTTCTGTCTCTCTTTGTCTCAAAAATAAACGTTAAAAAGTTAAAAAAAATATATGGCTGTTTTTAGGAATGCTATAATAAAGTTGTTTCTTTTTTAAATAGGAATAATACAGAAACAATTTTGGTCTAGTTTAGTATTTAATTTTACTAGTTGTAAATATGAGCATTTGGCATATAGTAAAATACTTGATAATATGCCATGGAAAATAGTCATCGTATGTGACAAGATAAAAATACATTATTTCCTTCATAGGTCACCGACCTAACTTTTGAAAATAACAACTTAGATTTCTTCAGAAAGTCATATGGGGTATATAAATAGCCTGTGTGTAATTAAGACCAAAAAGAAAAAAGCAGAAGGCATACACTAATTTAGAGTTACTGCTGAATAAGTCAGTTTCATAAAACTATTTCTGATACCATTGAATGGTTTTTGAGTTCCAACAAATATAAACAAAATTAGGTTTTGGTATATGCAGCTTTCAACTGACTTAATTATTACCCTAGAAGGACAACTCTGAATATTCCACTTAAATTCCCATAGTACATTACATTGAACTCTATCTATGTTGATATGTTGAAAATTTCTGGATTTTACTTTATTCCTTACTCTATTTTTCCACTTCAAGTGAACAATTTTACCTGGTGAGGCTAATGCAATGAGGAGACAAACACATTGTCTGGGTTCCATTGTGGGTGGGGTTTAGTTATAAGTACTTATATTATTTAGTTTAATTTCTATCAATTTAACATATTTATAACATTAGTGCTGGATAGTTTTGAAAATAAAATTGTTTTAGTGGGCTTTGAATTCTAAATACACATACATTTTAGAAAATTGAGAAAATTCAGAAAAATCCAAAGTAAAAATATAAGTCATCCCCAAACTGACCACTCAAAGATACTTAGGATTTTCATTTTTGCAGACAATACAAAGATTACTTCATTTTAGGCAAAAATATATCAAAAGAGACCTTAAACACATCTCTATAATGCTACTTAATAAAGATTCACAAATTAATAGTTTCAAATAATTTTTTTAATTTGCAAAGAAATATGTGTTTAAAAGAAACCTGGAAAATATGGGACAGCTGGGTGGCTCAGTCGGTTGGGTGTCTCACTCTTGATTTCTGTTCAGATCATGATCTCACAGTCCTGAGGTTGAGACTTGTGTCCAGGTCTATGCTGGGCAGGGATCCTGTTTGAGATTCTCTCTTTCCCTCTCTGTTTTAGTTATGCATGCGCTCCCACACACTCTCTATCTCTTGTAAAAAAAATCTGGACAATAAAAGTAAAAATTTTCTTGAGAAATAATCATGGTAGACCTTTTGGTTAATATACTGTGGTTTTGCTTCTACATGTATGCTATATATATCAATGCCCTCCAGGCAATGACCACCAAGAACACACTTTGTGGTTGTCTAAGTTGGGTTTGACCCATTATGATAAGGAAGAATATATTATATGGGGACTGTTGAGTAAACTAGTGTTAGAAGTATAACAGTGTATTAGAGAAGACTATTTATAGGATTTAGGCTTTGGTTAGATGAATTGGAGGAAGGTTTAAGGAACTGAGGCATTGCTTTGGATTGGATGCTGTTAGGAAGCAGGGCTAATGCTGTGATTATGTTAATAAACCTATATAAAAAAAGAGAAGACTAGATTAAGATTAATGTTACTGGTAAGAAGAAACAGTCACTCACATTAGCCAAGATAGTGGAATTTTCAGACAGTTTTGTGGTTTGACAGTGTTCATGATTTGTCTGCTCAAGCATTGCAGAATGATACTATTTTTGTTTGGAGCCATCATGAGCATAAAGTAACCTTATCTGATATTGATGTTCTGTGAAATTCTTTATGTTCAGCAGGAGAACAAGAGTTTTCTGTGAGGGCCAGGCCAACTCATGACACCATTCCTGGATCACAGGGGCTACTTTTCTCTTTCTCAAATGTTATGATCATATTATATATAGAATATAAAATATACTCAATGAGAGCAATAAACGTGTTCCCTTCCTTGTTGATATTTGCTTTTTAGCTAGTTTATTATAATATGCATCCATGGGGCTTTTCTTTGTAATTCTTAGTGTTTGTAGTACTACCAAAATCAATGGCTCAATAAAATCCATGGTATTTTATAAATTTTGGAAAATTGTTAGCCAGTATATCTTCAAATATTGATTGCTTTTGCTCTATCACAACTTTCTTACTGAGATTCCAATTATACATTTATTAGACCTATTTACTGTATTCTATATATTTCCTATTCTTTCTCTCTTTCTCTTTTATTCTAGGGAAGGAGAGAGAAAGAATGTGTGAGCAGGGGAGAGGCAGAGGGAGAGAGAGAATCTTAATCAGGCTCCATGCTCAGCACAGAGTCTGATGCCGGGCTTGATCCCATGACCCTGGGATCATGACCTGAGCTGAAATCAAGAGTTGGTAGCTCAACTGTCTAAGCCACCCACACACCCCTCTTACTCTCTTTTAAATGATTACATGTAATGGTTATATCACTAATGATGTTTCTTTCTTAGCAGAATGTTGAAAGAATTGCTTCTCAAGTAATTCCCAGCAAATATAGAAGGCAACATAATTTTGTTGTCTGTAGATGATACAAATCTTATTCTGTATTTATTTACTCAACAAATACACACATCTGTAATATGTGCCTGACCCTATTCTCGTGTCAAGTATGCATTTACCCAGACACAAATCCCTGCTTTCATGGAGTACATATGATAGTGAAAAGAAGCTCATGGGCTAGCTAGAAGAACCAGAATGAGAAGGAAAGTGGGAAGGGAAGTGGCTGATGAAAAGCTGAGACCTTTATCAGCTGACCTGATAAATTACCAGGTAGCAAAGGAGAAGCCCTGAAATACCATTCTAAGACTTGAATTTCACATAAAAATCCTAGGGTTGGAGACAAGCTCAAAAACTTTTTTAAAAAGGAGGGAATAGATTGAAGACATTAACAAAAATAAACTCCTACCTAAATGATCTTACAAATCTAAATTCCAACACAGTTGAATAGTCTAACTTTGAGAAAGAGAAAAGTGAAAAAAAAAATCTCAACATTTAGTACATAAATCCACTCCAGATAAAAGTAATATTATGGAACAGTCTGACAAATATTTTAAGTAAACATATTTTGAATGCTCATTGAGTAAGTGCAGCCTTAATTTCCCTTCAAAATTAAAAATGAAAATATGAAATAAAAGCAGAGATGAGAGAAGAGTTCCTGTAAAAATAAATCACTTAGAAATTTTGGAAGTAAAACGTACAATCACTGACATAAAAGGTCAACAGACTGGATAAATACTACATTTAGCTCAGTGTCAAGGTGTATCAGTTTGCCCCCCAGATAGGGTAGCAAGGATATAAAAGAGCAGTTAGGCAATACAGAGAATAGTTTGAGAGTTTATAATATATGCTGACCAATATGGTAGCTATTAGGTATAAGGGACAAGTAAGCAATTGAAATGTGGATAGTCCCAGTTGAAATGTGCTGTAGGTGTAAAATACAGGGACCTAGTTCAAAAGAAGAGTCTGATGTATTGCTAATAATTTTCATATTGATCCCAAATAATTTTGTATTGATTTATAGTGTATGATGATATTTTGGACATATTGGGTTAAATAGCAAATTTTAAAATTAATGTCATCTGTTTTTTTAATTTTTAATGTGACTACATAAAATTTTAAATTATGTATGTGGCTTGCATTACATTTCTGGTGGGCAGTGTTGGTCTATATAATATTTACTCTTATGCAAGTGTCCTGGGAAACAATATAGAGGAAATAGTGGAGAAAAAATATTTGAACAGATATTAGTGAACATTTTCTACAATTGGAAAAAAAAAGATAGAGTCTCATGGTATATCAGGCAATGTTCACGATAAATAAAAACATACTCAGAAACTTTGGAATGAAATTGAAGAAACTCAAGTATAAACAGAACAGTTTTAAAATTTGTAGATTGCTCCAATGAGTTACCTATGAAAAACAATTGGGTCACCAGTAGGCTCCTCTGGAGGCCACACACAATGGAGTAACACATTGGAAGTGATGAGCAGAAGTAACTGACGATCTGAAAGCATTGTGCCAAAATAGATATTGAAATATAAGGAAAAAAGAAAAGGGAAGTATTTTGAAATAAACATCTAGCGAGTGTCCCATCCATAGGTCCTCACTAAAAGAGTTCTGGACGAATGGACATAAACAAGGATAGTGGACCAGAGGGAAGAACGGGGTACAAGTGACCCTAGAAAGTGAGAAAATATTTGTAATTGTAACTCTTTTTAGTAACTCTTTTTTTGTTTGTTTCATAGCAGGTAAAGTAATAAAATGAGTCAGGCAAATGTTCAGTGTATATTTAGAGTATCCTCACACTAGCAGTAGGGAAATACTTGTCTATAGTTAAGAATATGAATTATGAAATTAATGGTAATCCTTAAAAATAGAACTATAATACATAGTTTCCAAAATAGAAAAGAAGAAAAAAAGAATTCCGTAAAAGTGTAACCCCATTGAATTGCCAACAGGAGTGTGAAGTGAAGGAGAAAAAAGTCAGGGTGGGGTGGGGAGGACAGGAGGGGGAGTTAGAGAGTGTGAAGGAAACACAAAAGAACATTTTTTCAGTCCAAATGGATCAGTGATTACATCGTATTTAAGTCGATTAAACATCGATTAAAAGTCAGAAATCATCACATGAAAAGAAACATAACCTAAATAAACGTCATTTGTAAAAGACGTAGATAATCCAAAACAAAATAAAAAGGAAGAGAAAGTTTATGTTCAGAAGAGTGCTTACCACATACTAGGGATTCAAGAAATGTTACTTAGCATTTCACACTTTTCTTTCAGATGGTATATATTTTGATATTAAAATTATCAGGTTCTTACTTGTATACCTCTAAGTGTTGAAACAGAGACAAAATCAAGAGAAATGCTTTAAGAAATAGCAATCTTCTTTTCTATACAGGGTCAACACTTACAAAGCATAGGGGCAAAGCTGATAAATCACATCTATGCAGCATCATTGAACTATCGTTTCTTTTCCCTGGCCCGGAGCTCAGTTTAAATACACTTCAGGGTGTTTTTCATCTGCCAAGCACTATGCAGTCTGCCACCACGCGAGCCACATAAGAAACATTGAACTACAGGCTCTGTGGAGATCATGAGCTGGCAAAGAAATTCTTAACTGAGTAGATAGATTTCGTTGGAGATTCATCTGAAGCTTCAGGAAATCTTTGGACTATTTGAAATGATAGACAAAAATGTGGCTTTATGCGTGTTTTCAGTGTGATAGGTCAATAACTTTCATTGCATTTAGGAAGAGTGGATAGCTCCTCAGAATTTAATATAGCCCTCTAGGCTTGGTTAGCTAATACGTGCCCATGGAAGTTAAAAGAAGAAAAGGAAAGACGTGCTTTCAAATTTTATGGTTTTTCTTACTTAGAATTCAACTTAGCAAATTAGATTTCTCATTTTATAATAATTATCACCGGAAGGACACTCCCCTGCCCACCCACTCCACTTTTTTGGAGCATAAAGTCATTCTGGCAATATTCAACTTGTAAGGTTTAATGCTCCTGACAACCAGTGTTCAAATTGACTTTTGTGGCCCATTCTCAATTATACTTGCAAATTAGTAAGGGTGGTTGCGTGATAAAAAGAAACCCTTGGATAATCTCCCAACCTCAATTTAACCAATAATTTCTGCATTTTTCTCATTCATTTTTTTGGTAAGAACGTCTTAAAATAGGCTCAAAATAAGTCATTTGGATTTTACTTCCATCTACCGTCCCTCTCTCCCCTGTAGCAAGGATGTTAATGACCCAAAGCAAAAGAGCTGTAGATGGCTCAAAGAATTTAAACATGAGGTAATTCCCTATTTTCTAGCACCCTAGTTGCTTTATCAACTCACCTTCAGTCTTATGATAAGTGTCGACAGAAGTATGAATAAATAATATAAAATATTTCATGTGTTGTGTTCTCGTAAGCTTGCCTAGTTTCTTAAGCAAAATAAAGATACAATGTCATATAATAAAACACATATGTTATGTATCATTAGAATTTTACTTACGTAATAGGATATGTGGTTGCTTTTATAGTTTTAGTCACTAAGCCACCCTAGATACAGCTCTGAGATCAGCCCATCCTATTGAGTTTAATTTTCAGTAATAATTTTATATTTTACAGTATAATACATTTTGTTATAAGCAGAGTATGTTTTAGTGAGGACTCTAGGAATAGGCTCCCTACATTTAAATCTCAGCTTTACTGCTGCTCATACATAATTAGAGTGACTTGGGCAATTGACTTGACTTTTCTAAGCCTTAGTTTTCTAGTCATGGAGTGAGCATTGATATCATCATCAACATTATCATTATCATCAGTGTAACTTACAGGGTCGGTGTAAGGAGAGAATGAGACAATTCATGTAACATGGTTAACACAGGCCTATTTTCAAGGAAGAGACATATTTGATTAAGATTTTACTTTTAAGTAATCTCTATATCCAGCGTGTGGCTGAGAACCCACAACCCTGAGATCAAGAGTTGCTTGCTCTACCGACTGAGCCAGCCAAGTGCCGCAAGGAAGGAATATTTAATAAAACAAATAATTTTCCTCTTAAATATTCAAGTTACACAGGCCTTCCTTTTTCCTACTTTAAGGTATCAAATATAATATTTTATTGGTTTCCTCTTCTTGAATATTTCTGAGTATTCCTAAAAAATGTTTTCTTGATGCTATAAGGCAATTTGCACAAGCCAGGAAGAAATCCCACAAGCAAATTACTAAGTGAACATAGCCAAATACAGAAAATTACTTGTGGTCTTATTCCATTTACCCTTTGCACAGGGCAGGTGGTGATCAGAAGGCAGCAAAAGGGTATCTTCTGAGATGCTGGGAATGTTCCTGGGTGCTCTTTACACAGATGAATTTAGTTTGTGAAAATTTATTAAGCTGAAAGCTTTCAGTCAATGCACCTGCAAAGGCAGATTTATTCACTAAAAAATTTTAAAACAAGTGCTATCTTTTGAAAACATGAGTCTATCAGAGTATAACTTGTTCCACCTCTTAACCATCCACCTGACACTGATGCTCCATTGCTGACTGATTTCTTCTTCCATTTGTTAACTTGCCTCTACTTCCCCTGTTCTAGCTTGTCTTGTGTTTGGGTTCATACCTCTCCTTTTAGTCCCAAAGCTTAGAGCAGAACAGACTTTAATAAAAACTTTCTTCATGCCTTGTGTGGGGAATAATAGGAAAGAATTAAACCAGTGCAGTAAATGCCTCAATGATCAGCAGGAAGAGAAATGCATGGCCAGAGCCCTCTGCATGAGTTCTTGGTTGGCCTTCAGTCCTTGGCGTGTTGTGGTCCACAGCAAGAATCAATTCTCTAGTATTCTTAGAATTCTAGAACACACTAGAATGGGAAGTTTTATTTTCATTAAAATATTTCATAGAATGAAGTTAAGTTTTTTAAAACTATTTTAAGATGTTGGCTTTCTTTTAAAAACATGATTTGTCCTTTATTTTTAATAGATAACTTTAAATACACTCCAGGAAAAATGACTTAAATGATCTTCTGTAAACTAATTCTTCAGTTTTTAATATTTTCACTTAGTTCTCTTTTTGATGAAATATATTTGAATGCTGTACATTTTGATTCTAACATTTTAATTGCTTAGATTTATCTTTTACTATAACAAAAATTGTAATAATATAATTAGGTATTTTGTTGAAATTAAAGTCAATTTGTGGAAAGCTGTGGACCCTGAGCACGGGAACGATTGATAGTAACCCCAGATGTTTGTGCCAGACTTGCCTGCAAGCCACAAAGAAGTTGGGCATTTTTCCTGCTCCTGAGAGTACAGGAGGACCAGGAACTGAGAGGATTCTTCTGCAGAGGGCTTCTACCCATTTCCTGGCTCTGAGAGTAGAGGTTATATCCTTTCCACCATCGTCAGGACTACAGTCATCTATAGTCCTATGAGTCCCAGTGCAAGAAAACAGCAATAAAAGTCCATGTAAGGTGCCCAAGCAATGAGATAGAAGAGCAGAGCAAACAACATGTAACCAGGATGGCTAGCAAAGGTAGATGGTAACCTGATTAAAAGTAAAAAAAAAACTTACATGAAGAATGTCTGTCTTGAACTTAAGTTATTTCTGAGCTTAAGAACTGAGAAGAGTTGAAGGAGAAGAAATCACTGGATGGTTGGGCAAGTGGAAAGGCAAAGCATAAAGATGGATACAATGTAAGAGAACATTTGTAAGCGATGTGGGGGGGGGGATGCCCAATAGATACTGTATGCAAATAATGATATTTCACTGGAAAAGAATAAAACAGATAAAAGAAGGACAAAAATTAAATAATAGACTAAAATATCCCTGAACTGAAAAAAATGCAGATTTGGCAGACTGAAAGGCAAGGTTGGTGAGAAAAGACTGGGATAGACAGTAAAATTCTTGATGTCCACAGTTAAAGGGAAACCTTATAAAAATCTGTCAAGCCCAGTCTCTGAAAAAAGTCAGACTCATTGTGCTTCTCTTTTATAGTAGTGGGAGATAGAGAAGAGTGTAGTAGTGTCTAGACTTCAGAGAGAAAATTACTATAATGTAGTGTTGGTAAGTCAAGATATTCTTCCTCTGCTGAGATGAAAGAAAAGTAATTCAGGATATAAATAATTCAAAGAGTAGGTCCTATGTCCCTGTCTGAGCAGAACATTTAAGAAAAAAGACTACAAATAACAAGCAGGTAACACAGATTAG
Source organism: Crocuta crocuta (assembly GCF_008692635.1). Taxonomy (NCBI): domain Eukaryota; kingdom Metazoa; phylum Chordata; class Mammalia; order Carnivora; family Hyaenidae; genus Crocuta; species Crocuta crocuta. The sequence continues at coordinate 199,156 of NW_027551570.1, forward strand.
GGGAAAAAAAAAGAAGGGAGTAAAATAGTTCTGAGAAACAGTACATATAATATGCAGTAAAGATATGTTGCCTGGAAATATATAAGATGTAAGTATGAATGAAGGACTCTAGAAAATATATATGCTAACCAAGTTTAGTAATAGCTCAGACCTAAAGGGGCTAAATTATCTCAGAAAAAGCTGAGATGGAGGAGGGAAGGAAATTTTCTAAAGATCTCAGTTTGTATGGGATGTGATTGCAATGGTGGGGGGTGATGGATAACAGTGGTATAAACAGTTTCTGTGGGTAGGGGATATAGTAGTCTTTTATTTTTTAATGTTTTATTTATTCTTGAGACGGAGAGAGACAGAGCATGAGAGGGGGAGGGGCAGAGAGACAGGGAGATACAGAATCTGAAGCAGGCTCTAGGCTCTGAGCTGCTAGCACAGAGCCCAATTTGGGGCTCAAACCCACAAACGTGAGATCATGACCTGAGCTGAAGTCGGAGGCTTAACTGACTGAGTCACCCAGGTGCCCCGGGGATATAATACTCTTAAAAATTAATTGTGATATTGTCAAGATAATAAGAGTATAGCTAGTAACAGAATGGAGACCATTAAAAGGGTAGAAAAGCATAACACATCTTTTTATTTAGCAAGGGAAATAGTGAAAAGAATAGTGTAAGTAACACCAATTAAAGAAAAAAAAGGGAAAAATGATGAAACAGCACGTGAGATACGGAATAAAGCAAGCTGAAAGGAATAAAATAGAATATCGGATATTATATTAGACATAAATAGACTGAATTCCGGCATTAAAGTGTAGGGACTTGGAGAAAGGGCTGAAAAAAGGATATATTATGTACATGCAACACACTTAAAATGAAATAATGAAAAGTTAATAAAGTAGTGGTAAAAAAATGAGGCAAGGAAAAAAAGGAAGATAGGCAGTGTTTGAGTCAGATAAGGTGAAATTAAGAGTTAAGAAATTAAAACAGGATGAAATGTGAAATGAGAAAAGGTACAATTTTTGAAACAGTTAAAAAAATCAGGAGATGATGTTCCAAGCCACACAGCATAGTTTATTAATAATGGTTTTCCACAAATTAACTTCAGTTTCAACAAAATGCCTAAATATATTATTCAATCAATTTTTATTATATTAAAAGATAAATCTAAACAAGTAAAATGTTATATTCAAAGTGTACAAAATTTAAATATATTTTCATCAAAAATAGAACTAAGTAAAAATATTTAAAACTGAAGAATTAGTTTACAGAAGATCATTTGAGTTATTTTCCCTAGAAAATATTTAAAGTTATCTATTTTTTTTTTATAATTTGGTTATTGCTGAAAGTGCTGCTTTGAACATTGGGGTACATGTGCCCCTATGCATCAGCACTCCTGTATCCCTTGGGTAAATTCCTAGCAGTGCTATTGCTGGGTTGTAGGGTAGTTCTGTTTTTAATTTTTTGAGGAACCTCCATACTGTTTTCCAGAGCGACTGCACCAGTTTGCATTCCCACCAGCAGTGCAAGAGGGTTCCCATTTCTCCACATCCTCACCAGCATCTGTAGTTTCCTGAGTTGTTCATTTTAGCCACTGACCAGTGTGAGGTGGTATCTCAGTGTGGTTTGGATTTGTATTTCCCTGATGATGAGTAATGTTGAGCATATTTTCATGCGTCTGTTGGCCATTTGGATGTCTTCTTTGGAAAAGTGTCTGTTTATGTCTTCTGCCCATTTTTTCACTGCCTTATTTGTTTTTCAGGTGTGGAGTTTGGTAAGTACTTTATAGATTTTTTTATACTAAGCCACTATCCAATGTTTATTTGCAAATATCTTTCCCCATTCCATCAGTTGCCTTTTAGTTTTGTTGATTGTTTTCTTTGATGTGCAGATGCCTTTATCTTGATGAGGACCCAATAGTTCATTTTTGCTATTGATTCCCTTGCCTTTGGAGATGTCTCGAGTAAGAAATTGCTGGGACTGAGGTCAAAGAGATTGTTTCCTGCTTTCTCCTCTAGGGTTTTGATGGTTTCCTGTCTCACATTCAGGTCCTTTATCCATTTTGAGTTTATTTTTGTGTATGGTATAAGAAAGTGGTCTACTTTCATTCTTCTGCATGTTGCTGTCCAGTTCTCCCAGCACCATCTTTTAAAGAGACTTGTTTTTTTTCCATTGGATATTCTTTCCTGCTTTGTCAAAGATTAGTTGGCCGTACATTTGTGGGTCCAATTCTGGGTTCTCTATTCTATTCCATTGGTCTGTGTGTCTGTTTTTGTGCCAATACCATACTCTCTTGATGATTACAGCTTTGTAGTAGAGGCTAAAGTCTGAGATTATGATGCCTCCTGCTTTGTTTTTCTTTTTGAACATAACTTGTGTTATTTTGGGTCTTCTTTGGTTCCATACAAATTTTAGGATAGTCTGTTCTAGTTTTGAGAAGAATGCTGGTACAATTTTGATTGGGATTGCATTGAATGTGTAGATTGCTTTGGGTAGTATTGAGCCTAAATGTCTATCAACCGATGAATGGATAAAGAAGATGTGGTTTATATATACAATGGAATACTACTTGGCAATGAGAAAGAATGAAATCCTGCCATTTGCAGCAACGTAGATAGAACTGGAAGGTATTATGCTAAGTGAAATCAGTCAGTCAGAGAAAGACAGATAAATGTTTTCACTCATATGTGGAACTTGAGGAACGTACCAGAAGACCATGGGGGAAAGGAAGTGGCAAAACATAGTTACAGACAGAGAGGGAGGGAGGCAAACCATAAAAGACTCTTTAATACAGAGAACAAACTGAGGATTGGTGGAGGGGGGCAGTGGAGAGGTGAAAATGGGTGATGAGCACTGAGGAGGGCATTTGTTGGGATGAGCACTGGGTGCTCACAGGAATCTATCCCCCAAACCAAGAGCACACTGTATACACTGTATGTTAGCCAACTTGACAACAAATTCTATTAAAAATACATTATTAGAAAAATTTTAAAAAATAAAGTTATCTATTTTTAAAAGCTTTCTATTAAAATTAGAGGACAAAATCATATTTTTGAAAGAAACCCAACATCTTAAAATCAGTTTTAATAAATGAAAAATTAATTTCATTCTATTAAATATTTCAATATAAATAAACTTTCCATTCTTCTGTGTACTAGAATTCTAAAAACACTAGAGAAATGATTCTTGAGGCAAGAATTTATTGCATTCATAACAACCGAAAGGAAGGATTGGGACAAGCTAAATTTCCCTTTCCTGGAGTATTAATTCCATTCAAATCCTCTTTGAGCTTTAATGCAGTATTCATCTCTGATATTAGCTGCAGAACAACCCATAAACCTTAATGACAATACAAAAGTCACCTTTGTTGTCCAGCGCGCAGGTTAGGAGATGTGCAGAAGTGTTTTTCCCTGGGACCTTTTGGGTGTAAGTCACATGAATGGATATTGAGGATGCTCAGACCATTAGCTCACATGAGCACACATGTACTCTTTGAAAAAAAGTTTGTGGGCATGAGTTTTTGTGATATGAAATCTCTTCCAAAACAATGCCCAGGCAGGGGTCCTTTTTGCCTGCATCCAAGGTAGTTCTGGTTATAAAATACCTCAAACTAATAAACAGGAAAATAGATTTTCATGTTAAAATCCATGAGATAGCAACAGTTATTACACTTGAAAGTATAACTTAAAATTCTGTCAGATATTGAAACAACTTTGAGACCAATTCCTTCATGTCCAAGGTAAGAAAAGCTATCTGTGATATCAGCTTTCTTCTTCTGGACTTTTGATCCTTATTCTGCCCTTACCTTTTTTCGTGTTAGATAAATCTGTTGAGGGGCGCCTGGGTGGCTTAGTCGGTTAAGCGTCCGACTTTCGCTTAGGTCATGATCTTGCGGTTCGTGGGTTCCAGCCCCGCGTCGGGCTCTGTGCTGACTGCCAGCTCGGAGCCTGGAGCCTATTTCAGTCTGTAACTCCCTCTCTCTCTGACCCTCCCTGCTCATGCTGTCTCTCTCTCTCTCTCTCTCTCCTAGAAATAAATAAAAATATTGAGTAAAAAAAGATAAATCTGTTGATATTTTCATAGGAAATCATCTAATTACTTTCTGGGAACATAGGTTTTTACAGGAGGACATTGTGAGGCAGTATTCAGGTATTTACAAACTAGACCCCCAAACAATAGGAAATCTGAGAATACTCTAACATTTTAAGCAAATATCTGTATTTGTTCTTAATTCCATGTTTCTTCTTCTACATGGAGTAGAAGGTTTATGCCTTTCATCATAGTCTCTTTTTTAACTTTTTAATTCCAGTATAGTTAACAGTGTTATATTAGTTTTATGCATACAATATAGTGATTCAGCAATTCTATACATTATTCAGTGCTCTTTCATGATAAATAAACTCTTAATACCCTTCACCAATTTCACCCATATTTCCATCCACCTCCTCTCTTGTAACCATCAGTTTTTTCCCAGGTTAAGAGTGTACTTTTTTTTGTCTTCTTTTTCTTTGTTCATTTGTTTTGTTTCTTAAATTCCACATATGAGTGAAATCATTAGGTATTTGTCTTTCTGTGAGTGATTTTACTTAACATTATACCCTGTACATCCATCCATGTCATTGCACATGGTAAGATTTCATCCTTTTTTATGACTAATATTACACACCCACACACACACACACACACCACATCTTTATCAACTCATCTACTGATGGACACTTGGGTTGCTTCCATATTTGACTATTGTAAATGGTGCAGTAAACATAGGGGTGCATATATCCTTTCAATTTAGTGTTTTCATATTATTTGGGTAAATAGTGAGCAGTGAAATTACTGGATCATAGGGTAATTCTATTTTTAATTGTTTGAGGAACTTCCATATTTTTTGCCATGGTGACTACACCAGTTTATATTCCCACCAATAGGAGAGTTTCTTTTTCTCCACTTCCTCGCCCACATTTGTTTCTTTTGTTTGTTTGTTTTTTTAATGTTTTATTTATTTCTAGGAGAGAGAGAGAGACAGCGTGAGCAGGGGAGGGTCAGAGAGAGAGGGAGTCACAGACTATGAAACAGGCTCCAGGCTCTGAGCTGGCAGTCAGCACAGGTTCCGACGCGGGGCTCGAACCCACGAACCGCGAGATCATGACCTAAGCGAAAGTCGGACGCTTAACCGACTAAGCCACCCAGGCGCCTCTGTTTCTTTTGTTTTTGATTTTAACCATTCTGACAGGTATGAGACGATATCTCACTGCAGTTTTGATATGCATTTTCCTGATGATGAGTGACATTTAGCATCTTTTCATGTGACTGTTAGCCATCTGTATGTCTTCTTTGGAGAGATATCTATTCATGTCTTCTTCCCATTTTTAATTGGATTATTTGGTTTTCTTGGGTGTTGAGTTGTATACGTTCTTTATATATTGTGGATACTAACCCTTTATTAGATACGTCATTTGCAAACATCTTCTGCCATTCAGTAGGTTGCCTTTTAGTTTTGTTAGTAGTTTCCTTTGTACTGCAGAAGTTTTTTTTTTAATGTTTAAAATTTTTTTTAAATGTTTCTTAAATGTTTTAAATGTTAGGTTTTTTTTCATTTTTTGTTTTTTTTTGCTTTTATTTCCACTGCTTCAGGAGACATAATAGACAAAAGTATCTAGAGCTGATGCCAGAGAAAATATTGCCTTGATCTTTTCTAGGATTTTCATGGTTTCAGGTCTCACATTTAAATCTTTAATCCATTTGAGTTTATTTTTGTGTATGGTGTAAGAAAGTGGTACAGTTTCATTCTTTTGCATGTCCAGTTTTCTCAGTACCATTTGTTGAAGAGAGTATTTTTTTCCCATTGCATATTCTTGCCTCTTTTGTCATAGATTAATTGACCATACAATTGTGGGTGTATTTCTCGGATCTCTATTAGAGTCTATTGATACTGATACTTGTGTCTAATTTTTGCCAGTACCATACTGTTTTGATTGCTACAACTCTGTAGTATATCTTGAAATCTGGATGATACCTCTAGTTTTATTCTTCTTTCTCAAGATTGCTTTGGCTATTCAGGGTCTTTGGTGGTTGCATATAATTTAGGGTTATTTGATATAGTTCTGTGAAAATGCCCTTGGTATTTTGATAGGGACTGTATTAAATCAGTAGTATAGACATTTTAACATTACTCTCTTAATTCATGAGTGTATAATATCTTTCCATTTATTTGTGTTATCTTCAATTTCTTTCATCAATATTTTATAGTTTTCAGAGTGTAGGTCTTTCACTTATTTGATTAAATTTATTTCTAAGTATTTTACTGTTTTGGGTGAAGTTGTAAGTGGAACTACTTTTTAATTTCTTTCTTCTAATATTAGTGTATAGAAATGCATTGGATTTCTATATATTGATTTTGTCTCCTGTGACCTTACTGAGCTCATTTATCAGTTATAGTGGTTTTTTGGTGGAATCTTTAGTATTTTCTATATGTACTATCCTGTCATCGCCAGATAAGGAAAGTTCTACTTCTTCCTTACTAACTCGGATATCTTTTATTTATTTGTCTTATTGGAAGCTGCAGCTAGGAATTCCAGTATAATAATGAATGAAAGTGATGAGAGTGGACATCTTTGTCTTGTTCCTCATCTTAGGGAGAAAACTTTCAGTTTTCACCTTTGAGTATGATGTTAACTGTGAGTTTTCCATATATGGCCCTTATTATGTTGAGGTATGTTCCATCTGAACCTTCTTTGTTGAGATATTTTGTCATGGAAGTATATTGTACTTTGTCAAATGCTTTTTCTGCATCTGTTGAAATGACGGTATGAGCTTGATATGGCTGATGTCAAAGAGGTTGCTGCCTATGTTCTCTTTAGGATTTTGATGGTTTCCTGTCTCATATTTTAGGTCTTTCATGATGTGGATGGAGTTAGAGTGTATTATGTTAAGTGAAACAAGTCAGTCACAGAAAGACAAATACCATATGATTTCATTTATATGAGGAATTAAACAACAACAACAACAACAACAAATGAGGGGTACCTGGGTGGCTCAGTCAGTTAAGTGTCCAGTTTTGGCTCAGGTCATCATCTTGCAGTTTGTGGTTTTGAGCACCACATCAGGCTCCATGCTGACAGTGAAGAGACTGCTTGGGATTCTTTCTCTCTCCCTATCTCCCTCTGGTCCCTCACCTCACTTCTTCTTTCCCTCTACTCACATCTTCTCTCTAAAAAATAAGTAAACTTAACAAAACAAACAAAACAAAACAAAACAAATGAACATGGGGAAAAGGGGAAAAACCAGAGGGGAGCAAGCCATAAGAGACTCTTAACTATGGAAAACAAACTGAGGATTGATGGAGGGGTGGGGATGGGCTAAATGGGTGATGGGTATTAAGGAAGACAATTGTGATGAGCACTGGGTATTGTATGTAAGTGATGAATCCCTAAATTCCACTCCTGAAACCAATATTACACGATATGTTAACTAAATAGAATTTAAATAAAAACTTGAAACAAATAGAAAAATGAAAATAAATAAGATTTGAATATCTGAGCAAAGAAAGAAAAGAAAAGAAAAGAAAGATCTATGACATTTATCCTTTCCCATGTTGGTGTGATGTGTCATAATGATTGATTTGTGATTTTTAAAAATGTATTGTTGGCTTTGGTTTGCTAATATTTTGTTGGGGATTTTTGTATCTATTTTGCCATTTTAATTAGTATGTGTCTTGTGGACCTTCTTGGGTTGATTATATTGGGGGCTGTCTCTGTCTCCTGGATGTGGATTTTTGTTTTCTTCCCCAGATTTGGAATGTTTTCAGCTATTATTTCTTCAAATAAATTTTCTGTCCCTTTTTCTCTTCCTTCTCTTTCTGGAATCCCTATAATATGAAAGTTTTTCACATCTCTTGATATGATTGAGGTCCCTTAATCTAGTTTCATTTTTTATTATTTTTTTCTCTTGTTTAGCTTGATTGCTTTCCATTTATTTTAACTTCCAGATTGCTGATCTGTTCTTCTGCTTTGTCTACCTTATAGTTTATTCTCTCTTGTGTATTTTTAATTTCAGTTACTGAGCTCTTCACCTTTGGTTGGTTCTTTTTTATGTGTTCTATCTCTTATTTGAGGGTGTCTCTGAGGCCTTTTTCTCTCAAGCCAAGTGAGTATCTTTAGGACTATTACTTGAAATTCTTCTATAAGGTACATTATTTATGTCTGTTTTGTTTAGCTTTCTTTCTGTGTTTTTGCCCTGTTCTTTGATTTTAGACATACTCTTCCATCTCCTTGTTTTGTGTTACTTTTGGTGCTATTTCTATGGTTAGGAAGTTAGCTACATATCCTTCTCTTGAAACTAGTGGCTATGAAGAAGAGGTCCTAGGGGCCCCTGAGTGGCTCAGTTGGTTAAGCATCAGGCTGTTGGTTTTGGCTCAGGTCATGATCTCANTCTTGGGTTGATTATATTGGAGGCTGTCTCTGTCTCCTGGATGTGGATTTTTGTTTTCTTCCCCAGATTTGGAATGTTTTCAGCTATTATTTCTTCAAATAAATTTTCTGTCCCTTTTTCTCTTCCTTCTCTTTCTGGAATCCCTATAATATGAAAGTTTTTCACATCTCTTGATATGATTGAGGTCCCTTAATCTAGTTTCATTTTTTATTATTTTTTTCTCTTGTTTAGCTTGATTGCTTTCCATTTATTTTAACTTCCAGATTGCTGATCTGTTCTTCTGCTTTGTCTACCTTATAGTTTATTCTCTCTTGTGTATTTTTAATTTCAGTTACTGAGCTCTTCACCTTTGGTTGGTTCTTTTTTATGTGTTCTATCTCTTATTTGAGGGTGTCTCTGAGGCCTTTTTCTCTCAAGCCAAGTGAGTATCTTTAGGACTATTACTTGAAATTCTTCTATAAGGTACATTATTTATGTCTGTTTTGTTTAGCTTTCTTTCTGTGTTTTTGCCCTGTTCTTTGATTTTAGACATACTCTTCCATCTCCTTGTTTTGTGTTACTTTTGGTACTATTTCTATGGTTAGGAAGTTAGCTACATATCCTTCTCTTGAAACTAGTGGCTATGAAGAAGAGGTCCTAGGGGCCCCTGAGTGGCTCAGTTGGTTAAGCATCAGGCTGTTGGTTTTGGCTCAGGTCATGATCTCACTCATGAGTTTGAGTGCTGTGTTGAGCTCCACGCTAACTGTTGGGATTCTCTTTCTCTCTCCATCTCTCTTTATCCTCCCATGCTCATACGTTCTCTCTCTCCCCCTCCATCTAAGTAAGTAAGTATATATATACATACATACATACATACATACATATCTTATACATCATAGCAGTGCAGTGTCTCTCATTCACTAGAACTTCAGACTTCAGGGATATCTCCTGTGTGTGTTCCATTGAGCCACTGTTTTAGCTGAGCCACATTTACCTTCAGTCCATTCATCTGCAGTGGCTCTGTTTGCCTCTTGCAGGCACGGTTTTGTCCCTATGTTGTTAGAGGGCCAGTCCAGGGCCACCGTGGGCTTGAGTTTTGTCAAACTAGGGACTTTCCAGAACTGTGGTTGCCCTGATCTGCTGGGCACTTTTTCTGTTTTGTCCTCTGTGAGGCTTTCTTTCTTTTCTTTTCTTTTCTATTTTTTTTTTTTTNACCCAGGCCAGTTCCAATCTCCAGATCCCCGTCCGTGCGCCCTGCTGAAATTGCCTTAGAGACAGCTTCCCAGGCACCCACCTCGGGCAATTCCAGGCCCCCTGCCGAGCTCTGGGGGCGGAGTCAGANTCAGGGGCCCCAGCCGTCCGGGAGGACAATGGCGGCAGGTGCGCCGCAACTCTGAAGTCCAGCCACCAGGAGCCAGCACAAAGGGCAGTTTATGTGCTCAGTCCCCCCGGGACCAGGTGGAGCGAGGGGACCTGGAGTGCAGGTATCTGGAAGTACGGTCTTTCTATGCCCCAAGCGAAGGTTTTTTCCCCCTGAGCGGAGGTTTTTCTGTTTCGGACTCTCTCTTTTTCCCCTCTCACTGCCTGTAGCGGGTAGAGGGGGATTGCCTCCCACCCTGGAGTCTCCGATCCCGGCCCGATTTTATCTTCCCCAGTTCGCACTCACATATAGAAGGCTTTCTCAGTGGATTCTGCGTCCTTTTTCTCCCAATCTCTCAGGTTTTGTAAGGTTTCCAGTGGCTTCAGATTTCTGTCTGATGTATGGGCGCGAGTGCAAGTACGGAGCTCCTTACTTCTCCGCCATCTTGCCCTCTCTCCTGAGGCTTTCATTGGTAGACAGGGCCTGCGGTCAAACTAGCTGCCTTCAGCCCACATGAAGTCTGGGCGAGGGAAATGGGCCCACCAGCTCTTTTGTTCATGAAGAAGTCTCCCTGTGATCCCTGTCCCTCCAGGGTGTGCTCTGAGAATAGTAAATAGGCATTTTTCAAACTGCTGCTTCTATGCTATATCTCAGCAGGGTTGTTTATTGTCCTGCCTTTTTAAGGTTGAGGACTCAGCTTCCTATCACCCTCTAGTTCTCCCAGAGCCTCGCTGATGATTTTTAAAGTTCCAGGTATTAAGCCCTGCTAATTTTAAGAGCTCTTGATGTTCAACCCTTCTGGTTTCCAAAGCAAAATATTGTAAGGGGTTCTTCTTCCTGTTGTGGGTTCCCTGTACCTGCAGTGCCTGGTGTCGGGTCTACTTCTCTCCCTTCTCTGCTCCCACTTCCTGTGGACAGTCCCGTGGTTCAGTTCTGTGCAGGAGTTTGGCTTCTAAATGTGTCTCCACCCCTTCCTACACTCTTGATGGGGCCCCTTCTCTACCTTTACTTTTGGGTAGTCTCTTCTGCCAGTCTTCAGGCTGTTCTCTGGGGTATTTACACTGATGTGGGTGTTATCCAGGTGTATCTGTGCGATGAAGTGAGTCTACAATCTCCTACTCTTCCCTGGAAGTCTTTTATTGTATTCTTAAAGAGGTCTCTGGGATCAGTGGGGGTGTGGGGAGTGCTGTTCTGAGTTTCTGTGTGCATTTTATTGATATATCCTTTGATTTTAACATTTGAAGAAAAAAATCACTCTTAGTGTCCAGGATGGTCATTTGACAAATGTCCCCAATCTTTTTCAGCATTGCTCTTGTTTCTAAAAGTAGTTTGTAAAGGCTACTTGAAATAAAAAGTATTTATATTAATTTTGACCAAATTCTAGAATTTCTAGTAAGTCCATCTTGTAAAAAATTCTTTTAATACTACATACTATTCAGTAGGTGTTTTATATTGTGACTTTAACAGACATGGATATCTATTCGAAGGAGCTCTTTTTTTTAAATGTTTATTTATTTTAAGAGAGGAGGGATGAGGGACAGAGAGAGAGTGAGAAGGAGAGAAAGAGAATCCCAGGCAGTCTTTGCACTGTCAACATGGACCATGATGCGTAGCTCAAACTCATGAACCGCGAGATCGTGATCTGAGCTGCAATCGAGAATTGGACACTTAATGGACTGAGGCACCCAGGTGCCCCTCAGGGACTCTTCAAGTTAAATAACACTTATATAACTAATGAGAATTTAATTAATGTTCCAGATAACAGTTTATAAAATTTTGTAAAGATCTTTACATGTAATAGAGATTAGGACCTCTATTCTATAAACTATAGTTTTGGTCCTATTTCTCCCATATGCCTTTAAAAAAGTATTTGCCATCTAGTGTTCTCTGTGGTGTTTATATTAGGCAGCTGCATGATAGTTATAAATTTAGCTTTTGCTTTGTGCTAATTTTTGACATATTTTCTGATATGGAACCATTTCTAAATGCTTGCACTGCAGGCATTTAAGGTAACTTCTTTGGTCACTTATAAGGAAAATACTCATGCTTTAAAAAAGCACAATATTCTCCTTTTTTAAAAAAATGCATTGTAGAGAACTTAACCTCTGAATATTTCTTCTCTGACTAGAGCTACCAAACTTCCATTTTCCTTATTTCTAATGATATTTATCTTCTCATCATGACCCCCAGCTCCTTAATAATTTTTTACAGTACATTTTCATTTCATATATTGCACTTGATTATTCCACAATGTTCAGTCAAGTGGCCTATGATTCCTTTATCTCAAAAATTGCAGAATTCCTGGTATGTTTTCCTTTATAGTCCTGTGTTGCTGGTCCTCCTGTTAGATAATTCCTGCTACTTAATGTTTGTTTCTTTGCTTGCTGCTTCCAGAATATCACTGAAAAATGTCAGGCAGTGGGCCAATTTATTTGCCCACCAATTCACTTAGTGCTAATTCATCTTGGCTCCTCTCTCAATCAGAAACACTTATACTCAACTTTAATTTCTCTCCTACTTTATTCTCTACATCTCTAGCTCCATAATTTCCCATTTACCTCAAGCCTCTGACCTGACTGTCTTCACTCTGGAGATGCAGTTGTCTGATTCTTTATTGATTTATCAAGGTTATCTAAGATTTGCCCTTTTCATGATTTTCCTTTCCATGTCAGATTTTCCCTGCATCTTCATCCATTTTCTCAATCTTGCCTCTTATATTTGATAAAGAATTTTGTTTCATCCTATTTAAAGCTTCTTTTCCACTTGCGCATTCAGTGAATCTTTGCTTTCATTTTCACTGTGTTATGTCAGTTATTCTCTTTAGCATTTCAGTAATGTTCTCAGAGTTCTTCCTTGCAGTTAAAAAATAATTGCTGAAGCATTTTGAGTACTCCTAATGTACTGACACTCTGTGGCACATTTTACATAATTATAGAATTTTATCATTTAGACAATCTTGTGCAACAAATACCATTATTAGGCCCATTTATTTTTTTCAGCGTTTATTTATTCTGAGAGAGGGAGCTTGTGACTGGGTGGGAATGGGGGAAAGAGAGAAGGGGAGAGAGATTCCCAAGCAGGCTCCACACTGACAGTGCATAGCCTGATATGAGGCTTGAACTCATAAACATGTGAGATCATAACCTGAGCCAAGATCAAGAGTCAGACATGTAACCAACAGAGCCACCCAGGCGCACAATTATTGGTCCCATTTATAGATGCACAAGCTGAGTCTTAGAGAATCTAGATGTAAAAAATGGGACTCAAGTCTAGGCCTATATGACTCTAAAGCAAATGTTCTTAAACATCTAGTTCCTTAATTATCACTCTCCTTTACCAAATTTATTGGGGGGAAAAAAGAATCTACTTTTGTTTTCTTAAATATTTCATTTTTAGTTTACTGCTTAGTCACAGTATGTCTAACACATTGACAGAGGCCCACTTCATATAAAACCCTGTCTTAACGCAGACTTCCATGGTGTTTGACATTATGATCAGTGAGGCAACTTCCTCCATTTTGAATTTTTTTCTCCCTAGTCCTCGCTGACATTGTGGCTTATTGACACCATGCCCTCACTCATCTTTCCTCAGTATTTTTCTTTCTTCCTCTCCCCAGATAGTGTTCAGTTAAGGTTCTGTTATGTAATCTCTCCGTCTCCTCTGGGTATCATCCTCTTCCAAGGTTTCAAACATCATCTATAAGTCAGAGTTTCCCTATTATAAACATTAACTTTGAAGTTTCTCTCAGTTGCCAGACCTGAATTTCCAGCTGACTTGTGATCATCTCTATGCCCCACATTGAGAATGTTCATAAACAAGTCATTATTTCCCTGAAACCTTCATTTACTCAGCTTGACTTCCCTTCATCAAAGGCATTGCCATCCACTTGTTTACTAAGATGGTTTAGCTTCTACTTTCCCTTTATCCTCCATAATGAATTGGTCACCAAATCCTACCAATTCTGTTTTAGTGAGGTTCATCTCCCTTTCTCTCTCTTTTTTTGTCTCTTGCCTGTAACCTTGATTTAATCATCTCTCTTTGTGAATATTTCCTATCACAATAACCTTGATTGTTTCCTTTGAGTCATTCCTTTATTCATTCAGTCTTTGCCGTCATAGCTTTGCATAAATAGGACTTTCTTCAAAACCTAGATGCGATGGGCCTTTATCATTTTGTTAACCTATACTCTTTATCAGTTCACTTTCCTCTCAACCATAGTACGTGCAAATTCTCTTTGTTGCACAATCCTTCCAACACTTGTTTTGTTTGTGTGGTGCTGACTCCAGCCTCAGCTATAGGAGAGTACATGATGCAGGTCAGGCCAAGAACAAATGGCCCTGATGATTGATTTAGAGATGGAACACATAAGCCACTCAGACTTCAGGAGGAACATGTATTCTCAATGGGGTGATATCTGCCCAAGGAGGTGAAAATTAGTTCTTGTTGGGGAAGATGTGAATATCTTAAATTTTACAATGGTTTGTGGCCCTCTGGAGCTCAAACCTAGTTCTCAACCCTACCTGACAAAATTTTATTCCTTAATTTCTTGGGGTTGGGTGGAGGGTATTGTAATTAGGAAAAAAATATTTTAAAAATCTCTGTAGGGGAAAGATAATTTGAATATCTTGAGAAACACTAGGCTAGAGTGAGTGAAAGAGAGATAATCATCTCCTGAGGGACTGGCATCTGAAGAAAAGAAAAGCCAGGGTCAATCTTCTGCAACCCTATAATGCTACAAAATAATAGGATATCTGAGAGCAGAGGCAAAATGAGGAAACATGCTCAGGGATGAATAGGAGAGGTTAGATCCTGGTGGCACCCTTTGCACCTCCAAATCCAGCAATTTCTGAAGTGAGAAGTAATATTGAATCTGGTAACTATAAAGGCAAAATTTCCATTTCTGCTTAAGCCATTTTGCGTTGTTTGTTTATTTGTTTATTTATTTATTCTGATCACTTTCTAAGGTAATACTCTTTAAGAATAGTCTGATGCTGCTTCATGTTTATACATACTAACCTGCTACTCACCTTCTCTTTCAATTTTATGACAAAGTATACATTTATACATCTTTTTAATTGAGTTTTTTATTTTAATTCCAGTATAGTTAATAGTGTCATATTAGTTTCAGGTGTACAATACAGTGATTCAACCCATCCTTACCATACCTGGTTCTCATCACACAGGTACACTCCTTAATCTCCACCATCTATTTAACCCAATCCCCTTGCCGACCTCCCCTCTGATAACTATCAGTTTGTTCCCTGTAGTTAAGAGTCTGTTTCTTGGTTTGTCTCTCCTGCTTTCTCTCTCTTTCTCTTTGTTCATTTGTTTTGTTTCTTAAATTTCACATATGAGTGAAATCATATGGTGTTTGTCTTTTTCTGACTGACATATTTCACTTAGCATAATACTCTCTAGCTCCATCCGTATTGTTGCAAATGACAAGATTTCATTCTTTTTTATGGCTGAATAATATTCCATTGTGTATGTAGATTCATGCATCCTACCCATGAACACTTTGGCTGTTTCCATAATTAGGCTCTTTTTTGTAAATAATGCTTCTATAACATAGGGGTGCAAGTATCCCTTTGAATTAGTGTTTTTGTATTTTTTGGATTAAATACCCAGTAGTGTGATTGCTGAATCATAGGGGAGTTCTATATTTAATATTTTGAGGAACCTCCATACTGTGGGACTGCCCTAGTGTGCATTTCCACCAAGAGTACAGGAGGGTTCCCTTTCTCCACATCCTCGCCAACAACTGTTGTTTCTTGTGATGTTGATTTTAGCTATTCTGACAGTTGTGAGATGATATCTCATTGTAGTTTTGATTTGCATCTCTCTGATGATGAGCGATGTTGAGTATCTTTTCATGTGTCTGTTGGCCATCTGGATGTCCTCTTTGGAGAAATGTCTGTTTATGTCTTCTACTACATTTATACATCTTTATCTTGGCTTAAGTTATTTTTTCTTAGCTGTTATGTTTGCATTATAAATTTCTCTTTTTAAGATGTTTAAAATGACATCTGTACCATAGTCTTCACTGAATTTCTCCCATACCTTATGATAATAGGAATTTATCCATAAATTAGTTTTAGTATTTTTCATGTCTTTTTTAAATTGGTATGGCCATATCCTAACGTGATTATAAGATTTCAGAGTTTTTATGAACACTGTTTTAATCTTTTTTATCTCTAGGTTCTAGTATGTGCTTTCAAAATAAGAACTGCCTAAGAAAATTGATTTAATTGCATCTTTACTTATAGATTGCTGTGCATATTTAATTTTTTCTCAACACTTCAGAAGAGAAGAGGGAAGTTGATTATCAGAATAGTATTTCATAAGTCAGAGGAGTAAAACCTAACCCAAAGGGAAGAGACTCAGAATTTCATAAATGATGAACTGAGTCCCTACTTACTAGGCATTTTTTGCCACATAGATTGAGTGGAGTATAAATGCGTAGTGTGAGCATTTCTAGCACTGTGGTCCAAAATAGTGGTCAGTACTGAAGAAAGGATAATTATAGGGCTCCAATGCCCCCAAGTAATGTCCTACTGCATAATGCATAAATCCTGACTAATTTGTGTCACAACTAGCATCCTTCATCAGTCTAAACGCAAATATGCCACTTGACAAAATTGTAGGTATATGGCAGTGCTGCTGGGAATACTGATTTCATAGCGTGACAAGGATGATAATCATAAAAATTGACACATTTTATTATAGAATCATCTGACTTTCTGAAGCTTTAAAAAATACCAAATTGTACCACATTATGAGACAGCAAAGCACCAATATTGTCTTCTTTTCCTCTGCTCTTTTGCATCATATCTTTAACCAGGATTGTTTTCCAGCTTTACTGACATATAGCTGACATATTGTATAAGTTTAAGGTGTACAATGCAGTAATTATATATTTATATGTATATATATATACATATATATATTTCAAGATGATTATACATAAGGTCAACATTATCATCTCACAAAGTTATAATTTTGTGTGTGGTGAAAACTTTAGAAAGTACTCTTTTAAACCAGAATTAATAGTATAAGTTTATATATGCAAAGTTTGTATAAAATTATGTGGAGTTTACATCTATAGGTTTAGAATTTTTTCTTGATTTTTTTTCCATTTTTCTCTTTCTTTGCCTAGGTTTGGCTTTAAAACAAAAACAAAACTGAACTCAAAGAGCAAACTGATAAATATACCTGATACTATTTTTAAAAATTAAAAAGAGAAAATTTACCCTATTAAAAATGAAAACACATTATGAAGATATATTAAATATTAAAGTGATAGAATACTAGAAACATTAACACATAAAGCAGTCTAATACAGTTTTGAAACATCCTATGTCAAGAAGAGAAAACAAATCATGTTCACATAAAATTAAATTATCTTTCACTATACTTTTACTCACAATGAATTTAAGTTTATGATATAAATATGAAATTATAATTAATATTTATGTAATCTCTTCTGCC
>NW_027551570.1:216412-244015 GCF_008692635.1 Crocuta crocuta
CCTGGGTATAGAAAATATTTCTAAGCATAAAATTGTCTTATGATAATAGAAAGAAAAGGACTGATAGTTTTGACTTCATAAAATGTAACATCCCTTCATTATCAAAAGCTTCATATGTAAAATTAAAAGCTGAAATAATTATATTTAAATAGTATGACAAACAGAACAAAAGCCCTTGTGATATAAACTGTACCTACAAATCAGTGAGAAAAATGCTAATTGAAAGTGGATAAATTGGGTGCCTGGATGGGTCAGTTAGTTAAGAGTCCGACTTCAGGTCATGATCTCATGGTGGTGAGATCGAGCCCCATGTTGGGCTTTGAACTGACAGCATGGAGACTCCTTGGCTTTCTCTCTCCCCCTCTCTCTGTCCCTCCCCTCCTCATGCTCTTTCTCTCAAAATAAATAAAAATAAAACTTTAAAAAAGTGGATAAATATCATTATTCATTAATAGAAAAATGAGAAGTAAGCCTATGGAAGGACTCAATATACTAAAAGGGATAAACATGAAAACAACATACTAATTTTCACTTGTGAAGTTTCTGAGCATTAGAGAAAATGTTCTTCATGTTAAGATGAGAAAGCTCAATGACGTGGAAATTTAAATTCACTTTTCTTTTCAAGTGAGCCATTTGACAATAAATATTTGAAGCTGTTTATTTTTTTTTTCTCTGGGTCATTCTGCTTCTAGGAATTTTCCATACAGAACTAATCAGTGATGCCACTGTGAGGTTAATTGCAGTAATATTTATAACAGTGAAAACCTGGAAGGAGCATACATTTTCAAAATTTAATAACGGATCAAACATAATATAGTTTGCCACAGAATTTAAGTATTAGATTATGCTTTTAAATATTTATGTATGTCGTAATGATGTTTCCTATGTTACCATTTAGAAGTCACACATCATGTACTTGGCGCTGCGGTAATGACTTTCATGTAATAACTCACATTCTTACAGCCATCTAGGAAAGATAATTTTTCTTTTTTAAGCAGAGTAAAATGAAGCTCAGAGAAGTTAAATTACTTGCCTTTGTTCACACAGCAAGTAAATTGTGAAGCCTGTATATAAATCTAGGAAATTGTTTCTGGGGTCTACTTTTAACTTTTGTATTCTACTGTCACCAGAATGGTCAATGATCACCATCCAGTATTGTGAAGACAAATAGGATACTGTGGTTAATAAAGTGTAAAATCCAGATGAGTAGATGTGTTTATTTGTTGGGTCTTAGCTCTGCTTAGACCAACCCCATCCCAGTGCAAGTAACCTCTCAAGGGAGGAACTACTTGTCCCATCGAACAGGATATCAAGTTTTTGTGAATCCATTGGAGAGTGACAGGTGTTCTGCTACTTATTTGGGGTTCTATAATGTCTGTTCCTGCTTGGAATATAAAATTTCACCCTGATGGTCCTTGGTACCTTTTTCTCTGGGATATCAAAACTGGTTTAGAATGATAAGGTACTAAGGTGGGGAGTAGGAAGAAAGGAAAGCTGACATATAGAAACAGTGAATTTTGAAAAGTTAAAATAGATTAGTTGATTACAGAGAAAGAAGGAACAATACTCTTTCCGAAAGAGTGACTAACTTTTGGAGCTTACCAAAAACAGGACGTAATTCAGAAGTGAGTTCGGTCAACATAGTTGCCAACTAGCACCATTGACATTTTAATTATATTAAAATAGAAGAAAGCTATCTCGGTGCATTTTAGTTTTTATAGTCCTGGCCATGACTTACCTGGGAGTTCTTCTAAGTTTAAACTTACTTAAATATTTGAACTCTTGAATAGAATATATTTTTGACTTTATATTAATACTCTCTTTATATATAGTCTAGATGAAACTAGTTCAATGTCCTTATTTTCACCTTTAGAAGTGAAAAACTGGGACAAGGTCATGCCCTCTTAAATCTAAGAAGTGTTTTATTTATACTTGCTTGTACCCTTCCTTTGAATGCTTTATTATAGTAAGGATTACCATATGAATAATTAAAATTTTAAATGTACAGGGCAGAGATAAGTAAATAGTTACAAGCAAAAACTCATTTTTATTTAAAGTAAAAGCAGCTGCAGAGGAGAATTTCTGATGGTGCTACTTTCTTAAGAAAGGACAAATGCCTTCTTCCTTTTCACATTTTAGTGCCCTTTTTCAAAATGGTGAATAGCCTGGAGATTAACACAAGGACTGCTTTTTCTTTTTTGTTTCAGATCCATTAGTGGAATATCTTGGCACCCTTAGAGCTGCACAGTGTGGTTTTCTGGGTTATTATTTCCTTTCTGGCAGTATTTTAATACAAGTACAGAAAATGGAAAAATTATCTTTATAGCCTCTCATTTTATTGCAGAAGCGATGCAGGGATTAATCAATTTGCAGTTAGAAAAAAAAATCCCTAAATTATTAAACAAACTTTTGAAATTTATTAATTTGCAATTCACAGAAGGATTTTGGCTGTATTTGTTTTCTCTGTTGCTGAGAGAAAATTGGAACCTTACATGAAAAATGGATTGGCCCCGAGCTCATATTCTGCGTGGTAATATTTTTGTAAGTCGTTGTTAAAATCTCCATGTTTTGCTTCTCCAACATGGTCGCTTTTGCCACAACCTTTTTTTTTTTTTTCCAGAGTAGATCAAGTCTGGGATAAGTTCCCCTCTCAGCAAATTCTAATATTTATAAGTTGTAGTGTTCCTATAGTTTTATTAAGAATGTGATTTTCTTTAAATAATTTATTTAGCAAGAATGGTAAATTATGCTATTAATACTTCGGAGTGTATATAAAGAAAGCATGGAATTTGTATGAAGGAAATAAAAATGATTTATTTTTGAATTGTAAAATTCCATTCAGAGATGAGTAATAACTTGAAATAAAGACGAAAATTCAGTTTGAAATAAATTTCTAAAATAATGAATATTACATATTTTTTCTTTTTCTTAAGTTTTTATTTGAATTCCAGTTAGCCAACATACAGTGTAATATCAGTTTCAGGTGTAGGATTTTGTGATTCTACACTTCCATACATCACCCGGTGTTCATTACAAGTGCACTCCTTAATCTCCATCATCCATTAACCCATCCCACTGGTACCCATCATTGTGTCTCTATAGTTAACAGTCTGTTGCCTGGTTTGTCTTTCTTGCTGTCTCTCTTTTTTTTTTCTTTGCTTGTTTTGTTTCTTAAATTCCACATATGAGTGAAATCATGGTATTTGTCTTTCTCTGTCTTATTTTGCTTAACATAATACTCTCTACCTCCATCCATGTTTTTACAAATGGCAAGATTTCATTCTTTTTTATGGCTAAGTGATATTCCATTACATATATACCACTTCTTTTTTATCCATTCATTAATTGATGGACATTTGAACTGTTTCTATAATTTGGCTATTCCTAATTGACTAATTGGTTTCCATGTTGGCTAGATAATGCTGCTGTAAACTTTGGGGTGCATGTATCTTTTTGAATAGTATTTTGTATTCTTCAGGTAAATACCCAGTAGTGCAATTGTTGGGTCATAGGGTAGTTCTATTTTTAACTTTTCGAGGAAGCTCCATACTGTGGCTGTACCTGTTTGCTCTCCCGCCAGCAGTGCAGGAGAGTTCCCCTTTCTCCACATACTTGCCAATACTGTTGTTTCTTGTGTTGTTAATTTTATCTATTCTGATAGGTGTGAGGTGATATCTCACCTTATAATTTTGATTTCCCTGATGATAAGTGATGTGCCTATTAGCCATCTGTACGTCTTCTTTGGAAAAATGTCCATTCATGTCTTCTGACCATTTTTTACTTACGTTATTTGTTTTTGGTTGTTGAGTACTATAAATTCTTTGTCTATTTCGGATGCTGACACTTTATCAGGTATGTTATTTGCAAGCGTCTTCTCCCATTTAGGAGGTTGTCTTGATTTTATTGATTGTTTCCTTCACTGTACAGAAGCTTTTTTTATTTTGATGAAGTCCTAATAGTTCATTTTTGTTTTGCTTCCTCACCTCTGGCAATGTATCTAGTAAGATGTTGCTCCAGCCCATGTCAAAGAGGTTACTGCTGATGTTCTCCTCCAGGATTTTTGTGGTTTTGTGTCTCACATTTAAGCCTTCTATCCATTTTGAATTTATTTTTGTGTATGGTCTAAGAAGGTGGTAAAATAATAATTTTAGGGTTTTTGGCATCTAAAAGTAGATTTTCTTTGTGCTTTAAATAATTTGTAATCATCTGGAAATTGCAGTAACTTAAGATCACCAGAGTTCTTTAATTACTATTTCAGTGCTTTAAACTGTGCTACTCGTGGTGTATTCCCCGGACTGAAAGGTAAGTGAAACTTTCAAGAGACCTAAAATACAGGATAGAATTTGATTATACATTGAAAATAATCTGATTCAACTATTTAAAAAATTAGGGGTAATTTTAGGGCACCTGGATGGCTCAGTCGAGTAGATGTCCAACTTGGACTCAGGTCATGATCTCACCGTTGGCAGGTTCAAGCCCTGCATGGGACTCTGTGCTGACAGCTCAGAGCCTGGAACCTGCTTCAGATTCAGGGTCTCCCTTTCCCTCTGCCCCTCCCTGTTCATACTCTTTGTCTCTTTCTCTCTCTAAAATAAGTAAACCTTAAATTTAAAAAAAATAGGGATAATTTAAATTTTATTTGGCTTTAAAATACTTCATTTTTCTTTTATCATTTCCCCCTCAGCGACATATTCTGAGTTTGATGGTATTATTAACCTTGTGTGCAAATAAGCAGCATTGCTTCTCTGCATAAATGTCTTATGTACTTGCCTTAAGGCCTGCCTAGTTTATGTTATCTAAGAAAATGATGTTTTTTTAAAAAAAAGAAAGAAAATGATGTTTTTTAACAGAGAGAATGAATTCTTTTTTTTTTAATTTTTTTTTTTTATGTTTTATTTATTTCTAGGAGAGAGAGAGAGAGACAGCGTGAGCAGGGGAGGATCAGAGAGAGAGGGAGTCACAGACTGAAACAGGCTCCAGGCTCTGAGCTGGCAGTCAGCACAGAGCCCGACGCGGGGCCCGAACCCATGAACTGCGAGATCATGACCTGAGCGAAAGTCAGACGCTTAACCAGCTAAGCCACCCAGGCGCCCCAGAGAGAATGAATTCTAAGCATGTTGAAAATCACAAACGAAGACCTCTTATCTCTAGGTTAACACACACACAAACACATATACCCTATTCCATAAGAAGCTGAAGAGTCCACCACAATCCATTTGTGTTATGAGTTCGACAAAACACCACATTTTACATCTGTATGGTTGGATAAATGGCACATGCACATAGACACATGCAGACAACACACACATACACAGTACTTGTATATTTTCCAAATAATCACATCTTTTCCCATGGCTTCAATTCTAATCTACAGATGGATGACTTTCAACCATTGCGGTCATGAAGGTTTCCAAAATCTATATCTGTAGTCCAGTTTTGCTCCCAAAGTTCAATTCTGTGATCAAAACCTCTTTATTATCTACTTTATGAAGTTTAATGTCTTTATTGTGGCATTGAAAGCTTTTTGCATTATGACCTCAGTCTGTCATTAACAGGCTCATCTTCATTCTTTTCTTTCTTCTTCTGTTTGTTTGAATTAAACTGGCTCATTTTGAAAAACCCTCCCCCACCCTAGGAGGACTTTTCTCAGGCAGTTACTTTTGTCCTTCATTTAACTTTCCTGTTCCTCTCTTCAGGGCTCACCTGCCATGCTCAGAAACCTTGGATCTATCCCAAAGTTGAAACCGTAAGCTCTAGAGGAAGAAAAGGGGTTTGTTTCTTTTATATTACTTTCAAATTCATTCTCTTCAGTAGAGCCATCTATGAGATATCATCCTTACCTCTCTAGAGCTATAATGCTCGTTTGCATAGACTCTCTTTAAACACTTCAAAGAGCCTTGTAGTCATTCTGGAGTTGTGTTCTTCCCTTTTCAAGGAGAAGATGCCTTGAAGATGGGCCATTCTTCTGAAATATAATATCTATCATCTGGCTCATTATCTTTATATGTAAACTTATGCTTTTCTATTTCTACAAATTTAGTAGGCCTAGTTGATAACGCTGAAGTCCCTCTTCATTCTTCCCTCATCCCTACAACCTGTTATTTTTTGAGACAAAGAGAGAGACAGACAGACCAACAGGGGAGGGGCAGAAAGAGGGAGACACAGAATCCAAAGCAGGCTTCAGACTCCACCCTGTCAGCACAGAGCCTGATGTGCGGCTTGAACTCATGAACCGTGAGTTCATGACCTGAGCCGAAGTTGGACCCTTAACCAACTGAGCCACCCAGGTGCCCTTACAACCTGTTATTAACAAATCCCAACTCGCTGTCTGAGAATATGTAAGGCCCCTGCAGCTTACATTGCAGCCGTACAAAGGATACATACATGCAAAGGATTTCCCTCCAGTGAAGTGCTGACCCCTGCACCCCCACTCCTGCTGGAGCAGCGGCGTCTGGATCTACCCCAATATCAGCACCCTCCTCCTCCTCCCTGCATATAGGCAGGCAACATCTTACTTGGTTCTGAGGGTGGTTATTTAATGGAACCATAATTTCCATTAACGAACACCCAAAACATAAGATAGGAAGATAGGTCAGGCTTGGTAAATGAGAGCACGAGTACCAACTCAGTAACATGCCATTCTCCTGGCGGAACTTGTGCAAATAGAGTGTGTTCCAAGTGCTACACCAGGACAACAGATAACAGAAGAAAGGAAACTTTTTTTTTTAACCACAAGGAGAAGAGTTTACACCACTTGTTATCTATAGATAAGAGATTTAGAAGTGTTGCTCATCAGAAAACTGAAAAGGACTTATCTGTGCCACCCTTATCAAATTCATATACATAAAAATTTCTTATGATTTTTTGACGTAACATGAAAGATACAGTCTATGAAAGAAAGAATTCATGAGCCATACTTCATGAAAATTGAAAATTTATGCTCTGCAAAAGACATTGTCAAGAAAATGAGAAGGCAAAGCACAGACTGGGAGAATATATTTGCAAAAGACATATCTGACCAAGGACTGCTCCCCAGAATATACAAGAGCTCTTAAAACTCAACAGTAATACATATAATCCAATTAAAAATAGACTAAAGATCATACGTGACACCTCATCAAAGAAGATATGCAGATGACAAAAAAGCATATGAGATGAAGGTCCACATAATATGTTACCAGAGAAATGCAAATTAAAACCATGATTAGGTATTACGATATCCTTATTAGAACGGGCAGAATCCCAAACACTGACAACATTGAATGCTGACAAGGATGTGGAACAACAAGGACACCGATTCATTGCTGGTGGGGATGCAAAATGGTAGGGTCTCTTTGGAAGACAGTTTGACAGTTTCTTACAGAACTACACGTCCTCTTATTATTTTTTTAATTTTTTTATTTTTTAATTTTTTTTTTTAATTTTTTTTTTTAATGTTTTTTTTATTTATTTCTAGGAGAGAGAGAGAGAGAGACAGCGTGAGTNTTTACATTCCCACCAACAGAGAACTACACGTCCTCTTATTATTTGATCCAGTAAATTGCACTCCTCAGTGCCTACCCAAAGGATCTAGAAACTCATTTCCACACCAAAATTTGCACAATGATATTTAATAGCAGCTTTATTCATAATTGCCAAAACTTGGAAGCAACCAGAATATCCTTTAGTAAGATGAATGGATAAATAAATAAGCTGTAGTACATCCAGACAACGGAATATTATTCAGCACTAAAAATAAATGAGCTATCAAGCCATGAAAGGACTTGGAGAAACCTTAAAGGCATATTATTATGTGAAAGAAGCCAATCTGGAAAGGCTACATAATGCATGATTCCAACTACATGACATTCTGGAAAAAGACAAAGCTTTGTAAACAGTATAAAGATCAGGGGTTGGAGTGGAGGCACAGAGCGATGAATAGATAAACACAGAGGACTTTTAGGGCAGTGAAAAAAAAATCTGTATGATGCTATAATAATAATAGATGTATATCATCATGCATTTGTCTAAACCCTTGAATGTACAATACCAAGAGTGAACTCTAAGGTTAACTGTGAACTTGAGTATTTATGGTGTGTCAGTGTAAGTTCATTGATTGTAACAAATGCGCACTTGGTGTTGATAAATAAGGGAGGCCATGCCTGGTGGAAGCAGATGGTATATGGAAAATCTCTGTGCCTTCTCAATTTTGCTGCTAATCTAAAATTGCTTTGAAAACTGTTTTTAATGTCCTTAATGAATCTATCCACATGTCCACCTCCATCTTCATTCTCCTCAGTTAGCAAGAATACCTTGAAATCAGAAGGAGGAAATATGAATGAGGAGTGTTACAGTTTTCTTGCCTCTCCCCCCTTTTTTTTTAACCAGGGGTCAATTGTAGACTTTTAAAAATAGTGGAGGTAGAATTTGCCCTCAACTACTAAAAAAAATAGCTAACAGCTAAGAATCATTGTTCTAATCTTAAAAAAATATTTATTTCAATTTTTATGACAGAAATATATTGGCAACACTTTTTGAAGTTAGATGTGGCCATTTTTAGACTGGTGACGTATAAGTGGCAGTGACATGTGACATTCCTGGTTGCGAGTTTTCAGGAGCTAATGTGTTTATTCACTGTTAGCTCTTACCTGTGCTCAGAGGACTGGTGATACTTACTCCAAAGGTGGAAGCTTCATCACTCACGGGTTCTGCGTAATGATGACCTGAAGGAGAGCCCAGTGCTGACTGTACCTTGACTATGTTACATGAGCTTGAAGTCAATTCGTGTTGTTTTAAGCCGCAAGATTTTGAGGTTGCTTGCTACTGCATTGTAACCTCCTACAGTTGGTAAACCCAGAACTGTTAAGTACCATCTTTGTGCAAGGATGAATAGATTTAAAGAAAAAAGAAAGATAAAAATCTGGAACTGGAATTTCAGAGAAATTCTCTGAAACAACAAGACTAACATAATACTCCAGGAGCAGATAAATAAAAACATAGTTTAGGAGAATAAAAGAATTATATATACATTTAGAAAGCATCTGCATTGTGTTTTCAGTAAAATCTAATAAACCATAATTCATGAATAAAGAAGTTATAAAGAATAAAGTTGATAAAAATATAAAGCTGCTGAAGATGAAAGCTGAGGTTAAATAAGAGCTAGATGAGATAAGGAGAATATTTGGAGATTAAAATGCAGAAGTGAAATGGAAATCATTATTGAATATAATAACAGGCAAAATTAGCACTATAGAAAAAGAGAAAGAGTACTGTATTAAGGACTCAGCGGTCTCATTATAATAAGAAACAAATAAATGAGCTAATGATTTTACCAAAACAGAGAGGACTTAAATTGGATGACTATTGAAGCAGATATTAATTGAAATACAGGGAAACAAAAAGTAGTGATGAGAAAATATCTGGCTGTTTAAAAATCAAAAATAGTTCTTACATGCCTACCCATGTAAGGAGAAAGAAGAGGAGATATTCAAAATAGCAATAAGAAAAATATTTTAGCCACAATTATGAAACAATTTTAACAAGAGCATGTTGGGTACAGTTGGAAATCTCATTATGGTAATCATTGTTCAAGGAAAGATTAATTATCAAAACTGGCTCTAGAAGAAATAGTAAGTGTGATCATATCATTAGCCATGAAAGATACTAAAAAATTCATCACCGAATTATCTCCATGAAGGCTTTGGCCTCAGATGGACTTAAAGGTTGTTTGTTAGAATATTCTGGCACATAATAACACAAGTCTCCATGGTGCCCCACAATGTTCACACAGCACTGACATTAATAGCAGGAAATAAGCACAAAAGACTGCACATCAATGTTAGCTAAAATACATGAACTCAAGAATTTTAAATAAAATGCAACTAATTTGAATTCAACAGTATATGTCATAAAAAAGAATTTGACTTTTTAAATATATCTTAAATCACAAAGTATCATTTGTTTGTTACATTCAAAACACATTTCTGATAAAAAGCCATAATAGGAAAATATATTGATAGAAACTTTAATTTGAGAAGAAGACAAGAAATGCCTCCTCTTAGCATTTTTATTGAAAATTTTACTTGAAGATCTATGCAATAAAAAAGAAGTAGAAATAGGTGGCAAAGAAACTAGAAAGAAGAAAACATTTATTAATTGAAGTTTTATGGTTTTCTTTTTTTTAATGTTTTTATTTATTAGAGAGAGAGAGAGGCAGTGTGAGCAGGGAAGGGTCAGAGAGAGAGGGAGACACAGAATCTGAAGCAGGCTCCAGGCTCTGAGCTAGCTGTCAGCACAGAGCCCGACACCGGGCTCGAACCCACGAACCGCGAGATCATGACCTGAACTGAAGTTGGACTGTCAACTGACTGAGCCACTCAGGCACCCCAAGGTTTTATGATTTTCTACGTTAAAATCATCAATTTATATACAACATAAAAAGACAAAAATCAATGGTTTGTTTATAATTATAGAAATATAATTTAGTAGGTAAACTGTAAAAACTCCTGGACAGAAAAATGAAAAATACAACCTAGACTATGCTTTAAAAATTACTTTATGGGGTACCTCAGTGGCTCAGTTGCATAAGTGTCTAACTTTGGCTCAGGGTGTGATCTCACAATTTGTGAGTTCGAGCCCCTCATTGGGCTCTGTGCTGACAGCTTAGAGCCTGGAGTCTGCATCGGATTCTGTGTCTCCCTCTCTCTCTGCCCCTCCCATGCTCATACTCTTTCTCAATCTCTGTCTCTCAAAAAATAAATAAACATTAAAAATTTTAGAAAAATCACTTTAAATGCATGTAATATAATTTAAATCCTGATAAAAGCCAAAGAAAATTCCTCATAAGCTAAACAGGAATGAGTCAAGATGAGTGAAGGAGTTGTATCTTTCACAGCTGTCCTGGTCACACAAGCAGACACCTGGTGGTCAGTAGTATATGTATAGGAGGGAATTGGGCAGGGAACAAAAGCCAGAGCATGTGCAAGGTGAAAAATCCCACTGAGAGTTCATATAAGCTGGTCTCCTGCAGACTGCATGTGTAGCAAGGGAGGCTGGAGAAAGTGGTCTTCTCCCTCAGCAACGTGTGTGGCCAATAGTCTTATTATGACTTAGAATGAAGATTGGGGAGAAATCCTGGCAACAGTCAAAGACTTCTTATGCACTGATCATTTGCTCTTGTCAGAATACAGTTAAGTTAGCACCTGGGTCACTCAGCAGGCTGAGCATCTGACTTCAATGCAGGTCATGATCTCATAGTCTCTGGGTTCAAGCCCTGTGTCGCGCTCTGTACTGACAGCTCAGAGCCTGGAGCGTGTTTCAGATTCTGTGTCTCCCTCAGTCTCTGCTCCCCACCTCCCAACTCATGCTTTGTCTCTCTCTCTCTCTCTCTCTCAAAAATAAGTAAACATTAAAAAATAGTTTTTAAAAAAAGGTTAATGGTCACCTTTCAAATTTGGAAATTAGAGAATTAAATGTTTACACCTTTTCATAATTAAAACTCTTCTAAAGCTAAGAATAGAAGAAAATTTGCTGTCATGGCTACTGTAAGACAGTTTATTAGTGTCCTTAGAGAAATAAGACAAAAATATACTGTTCCATTTCAAATAAAAAGAAAAATATTAGGTAACTAAGAAACTTAATTTAAAAACTTGAGGACTTTTGGAAACAATCAGCTATTTGGAAAGGTATTAGAAAATATAAATAAGCAGAGATCTGTGTGCAAGCATACAATGCCTAAAACTGTAAGGATCTTAATTCTCTCCATATTAATGTACAAATTCATTGTAATGCAGTTAAAACCCAACAAAGGTGTTCTGTTTGAATTAAAAATTTTGATCCGTATATGATATAATACTATTATATATGTGGAATTTTACTACTGATTTCTAGAAGTACAATTTAATGTCAGCTTACACCAATCAGGAACTAAAATTTTACAACCGTGACAATATTAAGTTGTTGGCAAGTACAGGGAGCAGCAGAATTTCTCCCAGAGAGCTGGTGATAGTGAAAACTGGTATAGCTGTTTTGGGGATAAGTTTGTCAAGAGATAGTAACATTGAAAATCTGGATTCATACATTCTGGAAGTGTTAATCCAATTGGACAGTTTAGAAAAACTCTGCTGTGTGCATGAGGAGACATGAGTAAGAATGTTCATATCGGTGTCATTTGCAAAGTGTAAACATGGAAACAGTGTGTTAATGAAAAGGAGAATGTGTAAACTCTGTGTAGACTCTGGATAAATAAGTTATATACATGAGTGAAGCAGTGAAGAAGACAATACATGCAATTGGCACAGGTAACAATATCAAAACCATAATATAGAGCAAAAAAAGTAAATTGCAGAGAATACATGCCAGAATAAAACTTGTTATATAAGTTTTAAAATAAGCAAAACTGGTATATTTTGCAAAATAATACATATTTGTATATAATGCCAAATTCATATGCAGTAATTTGAAACAATAAACCCTAAATTCATAATAATGTTATTCTCTGGGAACAAGGGTTAGCAGTGAGTTAGGGTAGAGGAGTTAGCTATATTTTCTCTATTTCACTTCTTAAGTTTGTTAAGTACAGAGATGTTTTTTTCTTTTTTGTATGTCTAAACTTTCTTTCACCAAAAAAAGAAGTTATTTGTTTCATTGGTATTCTTATAGAATATTTTGCTGTTTTTCAATTTATGGATTTGTTTCTTGTTTACTCATATTCCTCTGTTCTCTGTCGGTAGCATAATCCTTTTTCAAGTAAGAAATATTCTCAGCATTTGAGCTACTCAGAGTCTACAGTAAAGTTGTGACCTAAAGAGTTATTTTGAGAGTGGACTTCTTCAATTTTGCTTTTTTTTTGTCAGTCATTGTAGCTACATTCTGAATTGTAATCCTTATATAAATTATAATCTTGAAAGAACTGATAGTCATTTCCACCACAAACTTGAATAGATGTTAGTCATTTTATTGGTTATTAAAGTCACCATCAACCTCTTTAATTTCCACAGACCCAGTGAACCCTGAAAGCAATTTGAGAAGAGATGCTAGTTCATTATTGATAGAAGCATATTCTCCTCCTGACACACGCTCATAAAATTTGAATTATGGTGGAAACTGCTCTATAATATGTTTTAATCATAAAAGGACCTTGGCTCTGACAGTGTCCCCTCTGCCAAATTATGTTTTCCTAAAATTAAGTGGAATCAAAAGAATGTTGCTATTCTTTTTTTTAATAACTATCTAACATAATGTGGTTATAATTGCGTGGGTTTGTTGGAAAAATAAAATGAAAGATCTTAAGTCCATGCCCAAGTATGCTCAGGAAACTTTTAAATAAAGTGGAGCAATTTATTTACTGTTTCTGAGAGCTGTTTACTCTTTTGACACAATGAAAATTGAATCATCAAAATAGAAATGTAATCATTCAGGATCTTTTTTTGTGTGTGTTTATTTTTTAATTTTAGGCCTGCCTATTAACACTATTTACAGAATTCAGCTTTAGATGCCCTAATATAGTATGCTAAGAGAAGAGAGGGCTGTGGGTGGTCACAAATGCTTTTTTCCCCCCTCCTCTCCACTTGCTTTTTAAACCTCTGTCAATTTTGCCCTCCACTACTATGTTTAAATGGCACGCTCTACAGTGACCTTTAAGTCACCAAATCAGATGACCTTTCCTATATTTCTATTCTCTTTGACTACTGTGTGTCTTTTGAAATTCTTAACAACCTTTTAAAAAATTCTACCTTTAATAGCTTCCATTTACCTTCACTTTAAGTTATTTGATTTAATGTTTAAAACATGGGAAAGTGTCTGCCTATTTTAATAAATCAGATGATAGAGACACATGAGAAAAAGCTCAGAAAGTCTGTTTTCAGTCCTATTCTGTACCATAGACTGATCCCAAACATGATCTGTATTAATAGGCTAGTAACGTTTACTACTGTGTCCTCAAAGCTATGGTAACCTATTTATAGATGCACAGATTGTTTTTTGGTTTGTGTCACTGTCTGTATATATTGGACTAAAATCTACATTGCATATCAAACATGCTTTTGAAGTATAAGCCTGTGTCATGTGCTTCTGGATCTGTAAAGATCACCATAGCCATTTATTTTAATCTTTGTATTTTTATATATTTATAAATACATTCATAAACTTTTCTATATTACATAAGAAAATGCTCAATTGTACCTTCTCCCACACGTGTTTACTTTAGTTATGCCATTTCAGAGGGCTGTGAGAAGGTGACGGGAACCTGAGGTCACCCAGGAATCTGCTCCTCTTAACCCTTCCCAGTTCATCAACCAGTATTGCCCAGATAAAGAGGATTTCTGTTCTGGGCTTTGCCTTTTGCAGAGCCCTCCTCTGGCAGTGCCCCCCACCTCCCTGAGGTAAGACGTTTGCAGATCAAGGAGCTTGTTCCCTTATAGCCCATCTGTCCCTTTAGACTTTGTTCTGTGTAGGCAGAATCCTGGACTCCTCCAGGGTCTGCGTGGGGCTCCACTCTAGGCCATCTTTCCAGTGGCAGACTGTGCCAAATATCTGGCCGAAAGTCAGCTTTTTATCAAATGAAGAAAAGGGTGGAGAATGTGAATGGATTTGGAATCTATTACCTGGGGTGTCTAGACATATGTGCAATAGGTCTTACTAGAGGGGCTGGGGCTGATAGAAAAGGTGGCTGATCCCAGGCTGGGAACAGAGGACTAGAAACCAGTTAGTCTCACATTCTAATGTGAAGACCTGAGAAATGTGAGAATTCTAATTTTGAGCCTGGTCCTTCAGGTCTTGAGGAGATTATATTTGTCAAGATAGGAGTAATAGCTTTAAGAGTGTAGTACTTTGATATATAGCAGAACTACGATCAAGAACATAAACACTTAGGAGGTATGAGGGGCCCAATGAATACTAATGCCTCAGGACATGCAAATCTGAGGACAAGCCTGTCAATGCTTCCAGTGTAGATGGTTATGTTGGAGACTCTCGTTGAACTATGCGTTCTGGTACTTACATTCTTGTATAATCTCCTTCCCTTAAATCTGGGCTGGCCCTATGGCTTGCTTTCACCAGTAGAATATACCAGAAGTGGTCATTGGGAGATGCCATACACCATTCCTGAGATCACTGTCCTGGGAGTGAGCTCAGGCTCCTGTCACACCCGTGGAAGTATGTGTCCTTAGAGAAGGGACGTTCCATTCAGCAAGGAGCGCAGTTAGTGAGAGCTGTCAGCTGATGCTCCTTCTGGCTCCATCTCAGTATTCAGGGTGGGGCCATGTGCTCCTCAGCCAGCCACCAGGCCTCCAGTGGGCAGGGTTGGGGACACCACGGTCTGGCCTGCCCAACATGACAGTCTGTGCTATGGAGCCCTGCAATGGGTTGACTGAGACTTTGTCACCTGCACTGAAGTTCAGGAAAGTCCAATTCAGTTTCCTGCCTCCTTCCATTTTATAGGTGCCAAATCTGCATCATGGTGTGAAGGTCTTTCCCCTCTTTTAACTTTTGTAGGTGTTACCCCACCTGACCCCCCAAAAACTGCTGGCAGTCCTAACTCCATCTCAGAGGACCGGACTCACACAGCAACTGAGGCATTAGCCAGGAGCAGGAACCAAGAGGCCAAGCCGGTGACACTAGTGGAGTCATTTCTGCTATCCCTAGCCATTCACACCATCCCAGCTGATGTCACATGGAACACTGATGGCTGTCTGCACCAAGCACTGCCCAAATTCCAGAATCCTGAGCAAATAGGAAACACTGGGGTTGGAGGACTCTAAGTTCTTGGGGTAGTTTGTACAGTAG
This sequence comes from Crocuta crocuta, assembly GCF_008692635.1. Classification (NCBI taxonomy): domain Eukaryota; kingdom Metazoa; phylum Chordata; class Mammalia; order Carnivora; family Hyaenidae; genus Crocuta; species Crocuta crocuta. The sequence goes on from NW_027551570.1 coordinate 232,175, forward strand.
ATAATGAAACTGAAATTACCTGAAGCTGGTGACCTCATAAGAAAAAGTCCAACATGTATGGTATTGACCTGATTTGCAGTGTTTAAATGTTTAGATATTTAGATATATGACATGTGGACCTCCATTTGTACCCTTTTCCCAGTCCTGTAAATATTACAGCTGGATTTGACATGGATTTCCATGAAACTTTGCTATTTCTTTTCTTCTCCTTTGCCCTGAATATTCTTATGCACTTTGTCCCATTTCTTCTTCCATCTTCTAAAGGTCAGTCTCCTTCAAAGATTTTGTACCCCTTAATCAGAAACCCAGTTGGGAGAGACCACGAGCTACGGGTGGTAGCTTTCTCTGATTATATCTTCCAAAGGTTATGGCTTTTAGTGGTTGCTGAGAGAGTGGTGGAAATTGCTAGATGAAAAATTGTTAAATATGGGCCTGAGACGTCAGAGGTCAGATTGTGTGATGTGTAGACAAAGTAATAAAAAAAGGTGGTGCATTTTCTTGTATGTTTATCTTTATTCTACCAACTGAAGGTTCAGATCCATCCCCTTCTCTTGGTTCAGCCTCGGCATCCTCCCATGCATGACAAATACTTCCTTCATGAAAGTTGAAGTGCTTTCTGTGAGTCTTCTTATTGTGATTTTTTGGCAGTTTGAGCCATACACAATAATCTTTGTCCAATTTTACTTTGCAGAGACTTATTTTTATTTATTTTATTTGATGCATTTATCTTATGGGACTTGGCGGCATATCACAGCCTTTGAACACACGTAAGGTAGGCTCTTTGGTTTCTCTTCCTAGTGTGTGAATGTGGGTAGCCTGTTCTATATCCCATGTGCTTGCACCAAACTTCAAGCTTTTTTCCTAGAAGATCACCTTGATTGTGTGCAAACATTACACCCAAATATATTCAGAATGTTCTAAATAGTACTTAACTGTAATTTACCAGCCTCTGAAAGACTGCCAAGTTTAGTTTAGGAAATTTTACAGTTTGCTATTCATGTGTAGAGAAGGAATTTATTGTTACCTATGATATGTAATTTCAAACACATGTTACTGTTATCATCGGCATGATGACTTTTCCATTAGTAGGAACACTGGAGTTTTCCCACTAATAATAGAAATTAATGGGCCATAAGCAAACATTTTGAAATCAATTATTGTCTATAGTAAAAGATGTATGTGAGTGTGCATATGAATAGATAGACAAAGATAGGTAGTTATTCCTCTGGTCCTATAATTGAAACTAGTATCTAATTTTCCCTCTCCTTTGGACTTATTTGTTGAATGCTTCTTTATAAGCCAAAGGATGTCTAATAGTGGTAACAGATTAAAGACTTATTGCTTAGTAACTTTGTACTAAGAGCCAAAATGCACTGAATTCTTACTCTGCCTTGATGTCTTATTTATTTTGCATTCTTGCAACAGTCTAGAATTTTGCATCAATTTTTCCTCATTTGAGAAAGTAGAGGCTAAAAGATGTTAAGTAGTTCACCCATCAACATGTAGCTGATAACTGTCAGCATCAGTATCCACATCCTGTTCTCTGACCTTGAATTTGATGTTGTCATTTATTTTATTTATTTTAGTCTTGAAATCTTAAATGAAATCAATGTATCCATTTGGCTAGCCAGTTAAGATCATGAGGAAATGGAAATAAATTGGAAATGGAAAATTAAAAAAAAAAATGGAATGGAATGTGTGTGTACACACACACACACACACACACACACACACACAGTTTTTCATATATATGCTTTCATATATATTTTTTATATATATTATTAGGGTATATATGTGTTTATATATTATATATTATTTTACATATATAAATATGTATATTTTTTATGTTTATATCTGAGAGAGAGAGAGATCAAGTGCAAGTGGGGGAGGAGCAGCGATAGAGGGAAACACAGAATCTGAAGCAGACTCCAGGCTCTGAACTGTCAGCACAATCCCGATGTGGGGCTTGAACACATGAACTGTGAGATCATGACCTAAGCCGAAGTTGGATACTCAACCAACTGAGCCAACCAGGCACCCCATATATATATATATATACCTATATATATATACATGGTGTATATAGGGTGTGTGTGTATATATACATATATACATGTATATATATATATATGTCTTAATAATAGAATAAGGAATAGATCCACAGGCACAATATTCCTATCAGGAGAGGTTCTGTTAGCAAATAGGATAAATATGTCATTTAATGTTAGAGACTCATCAAGGAGAGAAATTGTACAAAAAGACGCTAATAGGACTGTTGTAGGAAAGTTAAAACTGTGTCTGCCTCCTCATAGAGCCTGCCATAATTTTTTCTAATATCTATGCAATCGAAGTACATAATGCTGTGTCAAGGTTATCTTTAGAGTGACCTCAAGAATCTTGAGTGTGCGTATCCAACATATCCCTACCAAATCCCCAAGAGAATATAATAAATGAGACTGAACAGTATCAATAGGTGCTACAGTCTAGGGAAGGATAGAAATACCAATGTCTGGAGAAAAAAAAAATATTTACTCCAAATTTAATGTAGATGAAATGAACAAATATGTCAGGATTTTATAGCTGAACTCTTAGACCAGATTGGTGGCCCCCCTTTCCCAAGGTTTTTGATTCAGTAGTCCTGGAGGGGGGCCCATGAATTTTCATTTGCAGAAAGGTGCCAGATGATGCTGACGCTGAAATCGATACTTCTGGTCTGGGGACCACATTTTGAGAATTACATCCAACATGGAGCAGCGAAGCTATGGAACATCAGAGGAAAGTCTCCAGATGGAATTCATTTGGAAGAAAAAAAGAAGTATTGCATCAAATAGATGAATACCACTGTAGAACTAACTTTGAGCTTCCTAAGTGTTAAACTAGGTACAACCATGGACACTGCCACAATTAGCTTATGAGAACAATTACTGAGATGGCATCATTGACCAAAGAGAACTACATTGTATTGACTCAGGAAAAAGTACAAAATTTAGTTAATAGAAAGAGAAAGTTTGAACTTTCTAATTTAAAAGGAAGATGTATAATTTATCAAAATCTTAAGAAGAAAGGAAGACTAAGTTAGGAATTCATGTGACCACTAATTAATTAGTGGTGAGTTGAGGACATAGACTTTAATTGAAAGTAAAAAGGATCCAATATATTTCTGATGCTAAGTTGCCCTAACTTAGCCCAAAGTAGGCTCTAGGATCTGAGCTAGCTGATCAGCACAGAGCCCAAAGTGGGGCTCGAACCCACAAGCCATGAGATCATAACCTGAGCTGAAGTCAGACACCTAACTGACTGAGCCACCCAGGCGCCCCTCATAATTTCTAACAATCAACTATAGAAAACAAAATCATTTGTTACAGAAAATAAAACTCCATGCCACTGTTAAACCTGTCTCTTATCCCTTTCCTTATCTCTTGAAGCCTTTAGATCTTTACATTGGCCAGGTAAATCTATAGATAAATCTAAATTTTTATTTTGACACTCTTGTAGACATGTTAGTTTCAATTGAAGTCTACAGAATCTCTCATGAACTTCATAATTGTTCCAGTGCTAGATAAGAAATCATAAATTTATTCATAAATCCATAAATCATAGTTAAAGCATATAGTCTGTTCATCTATTAATAGATACAAGGTATTAAGCTTTTGTACAGCACTTAATTCCATACTACTTTGGAAAAATATTTAAAGAAATGGGAGATGAAAGAATAATGATCCACATATACAGCATTTTATATCTTAAAGCAACAATGAGAACAGAATTCGACATATATTCTGGGGCTCAAAGGAAAAACTTTCTATCTACCTTTCCTGGAAAAACAAAACAAAGCAAAGCAAAGTATATTTTAACTCACCAAGTAATAGACTTGGAAAATAATGGAGGTATAGAAAGTATATTAGAAATTGCAGAATTAGTTAATTAGATACTGTCTTAATAATTTCAGTTGCTCTAATACAAAAACCATAGACTAGGTGGCTTAACAAATACTTATGTCTCACAATCCTGGAGGCTATGAAGTGCAAGATCAAGGCACTGTCAAATTCGGTGTCTGGTGAAGTCTGCCTCCTGGTTCATAGATAGATGTCTTCTCTGTAATCTCACATGGCTGAAGGGGTGAGGTGGGGTGGGAGGGTGGTCTCTGAGTCTCTTTATATGAAGACAGTAATCCCATTTAGGAGGGCACTACCCTAGTGACCTAATTACCTTCCCTACACCCTACCTCCTAATACCATCACATTGGGTGTTAGGTTTTCAGCATATGAATTTTGGATGAACACACAATTCAGTCTTTGCAGAAACCAACATTAAGAATTCACCCAGCTCTCAAGAAAAAAAGTCAAGATCAAAATTCAGAGGAGATTCTTCTCTTTCCTCAGGGAAATAACAGAGCACAATCGAGTATGTGATTATCTTCTGTGAAGATTAACCAATTCTCAATTGATTTTATGAACCTAACACAATTAGAATATAAAATTAGAGAAAAATAATGAAGGAAAGGAAATTCCTGACTAATTTCACTTATGAAAATTGAAATTTTAAGTAAGTAAAATGTTCAAACTGAATTTTTGCATATTGAAAGAATAAGAGTGCACAAATGAGTAAGTTAATCCTTAGAATGCAAAAGATTTTCAATATTATGAAATATGTTATAAAACATTACATAATTCAAAGGAATATATTGCTTATAGTGAAAAAGGAGTAAAGATATCCATTATCACAAACTCCAGTATATTTAAAACAACTCACAAAGTTATTGGTAATGCCAAATGACAGTTAAGAGCAATAAAAATTTTAACTATTGTAATGAATCATACAAAGTTATCACTATTTGCAACTGTACTTAATCAACTAAAATTTATTGGTAATAAAGTTCAGTAGGGTATTCAATTATAGAAGATATACAGGGGAGCCATAAATATTTACATATGGTAGAATATAAAATTGAGTAGAAAATTCTGTTTAATAATTTATTCTTAATTGATGTACATTGAAATAAGATTATCAAGAAATATTTAGGACCCAAATGTATAGAAATAAACAAAAAACTCAAAGCGGAATAAGATAAGTCTTGGTAATTAAATGTTGTATAACAGTATGTGTAACATTTTTCTCCAAATCCATATGCATTTTTAGCATAATCACAACTAATATTTTAATGATTTTTGGAAGAAGCTTTGCAAACTAAATTTAAATTTATCAAAAGGAAATAAGAAAATAATTAAGACTATCTTGACAAAGAAGAATAAGAGTTTAGGATGAGAACAGGAGTGCTTTAACAAAAAATAATGAACTATTCTCTAAAGGTAAAATCAGCAAAATAATAATAATTTGAATTCAGTGACTAAATATATACCAGTCACACATAACTGCTAAGACCTAGTTCATCCTGTCATGATCATATATATAGTATGGATGGACCTTTGTCAGCAACAAACTTACTTACATTCTGTTTTGTTTTTTCTTCCCTCTTTTCCAGCCTTTTCACTGGGGATTGACATCAGGTCTTTAGTTTGGTGTAACTGTCAGATATAGTTGATGAAGGAGCAAATTGTATGTGCTTTGTTCAGATATGGAACATCAACAGGAACATCAGGAAAAACACCTAGAGTCACTAGCTATTTTCTTGCAGAAACATCAGAGAAGAAATAAAAGGAGGAGGGAAAAGATAAAGATGGGACAAAGTAATACATAAACAGCAGAAAATTAAGGGAAAAGAGGGAAGGAAGGAAGAAAGAAGAAAAAAAGGGAGGGAGAAAGAAAAACAGGCAGAAAGAAGGAAAAAGAATTAAAATGAATTATCAGTTTAGAGAGAACTGTGCAGATGAATAAAAAATCCTAGAAATTTTTAGACTTTAGGATATGGTAGGTGAAGCAAAATTGAAAAATCTATGATCAAAAACAGTATCTTTTAACATATGAAAGCATCTTATAAATTAGAGGGAAAAAAATCAAAATACTCGCTGAGAAAATTAGTTAGTGTATGATTTGTGAAAGAAAAATAGAGTCAGTATTCACATGGTTGAAACATGTTTAGACTCAGTAGTAATGGAGAAATGCAAAATGAAGTATGAGTGGTCATTTGTTAACTTAGATTTTGGTTTGTACATATGAACAGATACACAAACACAATATTCTGGAAATATGAAAGGAAATGGGTTTCATACACTTTTGCTCTTGGAACATTTGTGGAAGATAGTTGGGAAATATGTGTATTGACTTTGATGTTTTTCTTTTAGTAATTTATCCAAAGGACAATATTACAAGGGCACACAAAAATAATCATAATGATTACTGTACAAATTATGGCAAATCTATGCTATGGAATAGTATGTAGCCATTAAAAACTCTTGAAAGTTTCAAAATTTGAAATGGTCAGAGCGTATTGTACGCTCTGGAATGGAAGTTGATTTCAGACTAGCACACATATTATACATTAACGTTTTTACTTAGTGTTCTGCATGTTGCTGTTTTCATTGAAGAATATATCTTGGAATGTTCTTCATTATGCAGCTTCAACTAACTTTGCTTCTTTTTAGTAATATGTTTTTGAAATCTCAAAGCCAGTGTAGGCTTTTGTCGTATTAGTGATGTCAAGATGGGGACATAGGGCTGACCTGAGGCTGCTGGAAAGCCTACTGACGCCATCCTGAGGTGAAAAGAGGGACGTAGAAGATATTAGTAGGTCATGTAATAATATTGTGTGTTATGGCCATTTCTTTAAAACCATTGTTAAATGAAACAAAGTCTAAGGTTTCTGCTGCTTCTAAAATTCTGTGGTTCTCATGTATCCTGTGTTTGTCTGTTCATTCCTTACCAGTCCATCTTATACTGACCCTAGCACTGAGAACAAGAAGGATGTAAAATAGAAATAGTGTCACATTTGCCCTTGCCCCTGTAGCAACTGTATTTCTTTCTTTTTTTTTTTTTTTTTAAATGTTTTATTTATTTCTAGGAGAGAGAGACAGCGTGAGCAGGGGAGGGCCAGAGAGAGAGGGAGTCACAGACTGAAACAGGCTCCAGGCTCCGAGCTGGCAGTCAGCACAGAGCCCGACGTGGGGCTCGAACCCACGAACCGCGAGATCATGACCTAAGCGAAAGTCGGAAAGTCGGACGCTTAACCGACTAAGCCACCCAGGCGCCCCGCAACTGTATTTCTTATCTGATGAGATATACTTTCTTTCCTGAGCATCTGATTAACTGTTTTGATTCTGGTCTTTCACAACTATTTGGCAGTGATTCCTGTTTTATTTACTTTGCTGAGAATCTATAGGTTCCTAAAATTGCTTTCATAAGAGTCTTAGGAAATTGTTCAAAAATTAGGAAGCCATTGCACATGGGGTAGTTGGGGGACTGTGGAATGTAATCTCATGGCCAAATAAATGTATGACATTCTATGTGAAAATTTTGTACTAGTGCTTTTGAAATCCCTTAAATAATTTTTTAAAAATTTTTTGATGTTTATTTATTTTTGAGAGAGAAAGAGAGACAGAGTGAGAGCAGGGGAGGGGCAGAGAGAGAGGGAGACACAGAATCTGAAACAGGCTCCAGGCTCTGAGCGGTCAGCACAGAGCCCGACGCGGGGCTCGAACCCAGGAGACGTGAGATCATGACCTGAGCCGAAGTCGGACGCTTAACCGACTGAGCCACCCAGGTGCCGCTTAAATAATTATTAATCAAAGTTCCAAAAATGGAACCAACACATATTCAAGTTTTTTTAATTAATGAGAGTATTACCAGTTTTTACAATTGCCTGCTTTGCTGATATAATACAAATTGTGTATTGGGTGAGAATCTTAAATATGTTTGAATAATATTTTCTGTAGGTCATTGCATAGATTGTGCTGTCAGGAAAGGAAAGAAAATCCATATTTACAATGAACCCTGAGGTTTACTTTTATGATACTAAGGGAGTTCAAATATTTTCAATCAACAAAACAATAATACCAAATACAAAATTTGATTTATATTCAACATACTCTTTTTGGACATGAGAATCTACCATTATATCTTTAAATGCTATTGGCAGAAATGATTGAAACAAAATGATTATTTCCAGAAAATTTAAGAATTCATAGCCCTTCTATTACTATTTTTTTAAAAACATGATTTTGTTTTGTTCATTATGCTGTGTAGAAGCGTGCAAGTATTAGTGCATTACACACCAAGGAAGAGAAATTAGAAACATGTCAATGAGCTGATCTTGAGTTAAAGCCAAAATATGTTTGTCAGGTTTTATATATGTTGATAAATAATAATGCTGAAAGTGCCCTACACATTATTTAAAAAATCAACACATTGAATCAATAGAGACTAGAATAACTACACTACTGTAGTTTCTTATTTCAAACCTTGGAGTGTGTACTTATCTATTTACAAAGGAATTTAAAAAGAAATGCCCTAGGGAGGTATTAAAATCTAATTGATTCCTTGATGACCAACTCACCTGAATTTATTTGTACCTTCTGTCTGTTTGCTTAGAATATGGTTTGATACAATATTTACTTCATCCTTCGTTCCTTTCTAGGGGAAAAATGGTATAAATAAAAATAAACACTAATTTATCAATCTGTCCAATATTTTCAACCAATTAAAAGTAAAATACGCCTTTGTTATTTGTGACAGTCAAATATCTCTATTTGGAGTTGGATATGGGAAGTTGAAGATGGGAGTGTTTTGGAGACTGAGAGATGGATGAACCTCTTATCACCAAAAACATCCTGGCTTAATCAGAAGCACTTACAAGATAGTCTGTTTGAAGACAGCTTCCCTAAAGTGACTAATCTTTCTTTATAACCAAATTGATAATTCAGTCAGATTGTCAGGAAAACACTACCTATTATCACTATTGAAAAACTCTATTTTCTATCTTTTAGGTTTGTGCAAGTCCATTTCTAATGGATTATTCAGCAACATTAAACTCATTGTTCAGTAACCCCAACATTTATTCTGTAACTTTACCTCCCTTTTGCTTATTTTCTTTTGCATCTTGTTCTTTCCATATTCGCTTTGCTGTGCCATTTTTTTCTTGTCTGCTCTTTTAATGTAATAAGATATTCTCTTAACTAAAATGATTTTAGTCAATCAAAATAGACTCAGAAAGAATTTCTTTTTTAAGCATTCTAGATTCAGATTCTTCTCCTTTCCCTTGACATTCTTACATTATTACTGAATCTCTCTTATTTCTTTTCGTAAGAATGAATGATTCATAGAACAAGAATGTTGAAGTGGAAGTGGCTGTGTTTGGATACACTGTGTGGTTTGTTCACCCTTTCTTTTCTTCATATGTAATGAAGAGGTTTTTTGGTTTTAGCTGTGCCTTTGAAATTAGAATCAGTTATAGTGTCTAATGACTCTAGAAGGGTCTAGAAGGATCTTTGTGGTCTGCCACACAATTTAGAATCGATCCATGATATGCAAAAGATTCAGGGCATTTAAAAGATAGTTGTGCTTATTGATTATACTTAAATTTTTCAAGAAGAAGTTTCCTTTTCATTGGTCGATATAGAATGGCACTTGTAATATCTTGTTTCATGTACGTGTAAAAAGAATGTTAGATGTTAACTTTTCTTTTGTCTTAGAATTATAGCCAAATATCCACACATAATAAAGAGAGCCATGAGATCATGAACAGCCTCATTAAGGAGTATGAGACCCAGTTTTGGGGACATAAATATTACTCCCTATCCCCTTAAAGAACTAGATGAATCTAAGGGACAGAAGACATTGGGAATACATTATTCTTATTAAGGAAATTGCTCTCTTCCTTCTTTCTGGGAAAAAGATGGAAGGTTATATCTTGCCACTGAATTCAGGTATCCAAGAGAAATATAACAGTAACTATTATATAATAATAGTGACAAGTATTCAGTATGCACCAGGGAATGGACTAAGCACATCACACGTACCATGAACTCATCTGCTTCTCACAGCTACCATCTGATGTACGGGCTGCTATTATCTCAGATTTACAGATGAGGAAATTAAAGTATGGAAAAACATCTTGCTCAAAGTGATACACAGCCATCACACATCGCAATCTGACTTCAACTACATCCATATTTTCTGTATCTGGGTGCTTTACTTTATTGCCTCTCACTGACAGAGATTTGAATTATGGCAACAAAAGAAGACTAGAACCCTAATCCTTGAATGAACATCTACTTACACATCAGGCTTGCAGATCTCTGCTCTGTTCCTCTTTAAGGAAGAATTAGGAAGAAATTCGGAATGGTTGGAGATAGCTTTGTATTTCCACTATTTGTTACGACAGAATGCACAGCATTCCTGTCCATCAAATGGACACCATAGGAAGTAGAAAGCTTAGGTCCATATTTCCAAAAACCTGCCCAACAGAGCTGCCTGTCAAGCAAAGGCACTGCTGAGTAAGGGCCCTGGAGGATGCCAGTGCAGGAGGGAACTGGAGGGAGGATTTGGAAACGGGCACACCAATCTCATTTCCCATCCCTGGAGCAAGGGGACGACCTGCATAGCTTCTCAACCCAGACCCCTTATGAGAGTCAGCATTTGGATTTCTGCCTAAAGGAGACAATTGTTGACCAAAAGAACACTATAATTGTATTTTTTGGTAAAGTTCAGGTATAATTGACATATAATATTCTATTCGTTTCTAGTGTAGAACATAATGATTAAGTATTTGTATAAAGTGTGAAGTCTTTACCACAATGTCTAATTTCCCCATCACCACATAAAGTTACATGATACACTATTGTTGACTATAGTTAGAGTCACTGTACTGTACAAAAAAAAATAAGTATGTGACGCATTTATTTTATGACCAGAAATTTGTATCTCTTGACCCAGCCATCCCTCCTGTTTGACAACCACCGATCTCGTCTCTGCATCTGAGTTTTGTTCACTTGTTTTGTTTTTCAGATTTTATGTATAAGTGAAATCATAGGGTGTTTGTCTTTTTCTGTTTGGCTTATTTCACTTAGCATTCTATCTTCAGGGCCCACCCGTGTTGTCAGAAATGGCAGGATTTCATTCTTTTAGTGCTGAGCTATATTCCATTGCATGTGTATACCATACTTTCTTTATCCATTCATCTGTAAGTAGACACTTAAATTACTTCCATATCTTAGCACTTTGTTGTGTATAATATTGCAATAAGCATAGGGATGCATATAAATATATTCATATGTAAATATATATGCAAATATATATTTATTTTAAATATTTATTTATGTAATTTCTACACCCAACATGGGGCTCAAACTTACAAACCTGAAGTCAAGAGTCACACTCTCCTTCAGCTGAACCAGCCAGGTGACCCTGCATATATCTTTTTGAATTAGCGTTTCTGTTTTCTTTGGATAAATACTCAGTAGTGGAATTGACAGATCATATAGGAGTTCTCTTTTTAGTACTTTTGAGGAGCCTCCAAACAGTGGCTGCCCCAGTCTACATTTCCACTACTAGTGTATGAGGGTTCCTCTTGCTCCACATCCTTCACATCTTTGCCAACGCTTGTAATTTCTTCTCTTTTTGATACAAGCCATTCTGACAAGAGTATCTCATTGTGATTTTGGTTTGTATTTCTCTGATAATTAGTGATAATAATGTGCCTGTTGGTCATCTGCATATTTTCTTTGGAAAAATGTCCAGATCCTCTGCCCATCTTAAAATATGATTGTATTTTGTTATTAAGTTGTATGAGCTCTTTATGTATTGTGAATATTAATGCCCTACCAGACATATGATTTGGAAATACCTTCTTTCATTCAGTAGGTTGGTTGCCTTTTTTTCAGTGTTGGTTTCCTTCACTGTGCAGAAGGTTTGTGGGTTGATGTAGTCCCATTTGCTAATTTTTTTCTT
>NW_027551570.1:244069-244438 GCF_008692635.1 Crocuta crocuta
TCCCCTTTTTTTTATTTTTTTTTTTTTGAAAAAAAAACAAAAAAAAAAAAAAAAAAAAAAAAAAGAAACAATGCCAAGAGCAATGGTAAGAAGGTTTATGCCTATGTTTTCTTCTAGGAGTTTATGGTTTCTGGCCTTATATTCAACTCTTTAATCCATTTTGAGTTAATTTTATATATGGTGTAAAATAGTTGTTCACTTTCATTGTTGTACATGTCCAGTTTTCCCAGAACCATTTATTGAAGAGTCTGTCCTTTCCTTCTATTAAATATATATATATATTTTTTAATGTTTTATTTATTTCTAGGAGAGAGAGAGAGAGAGATAGCGTGAGCCGGGGAGGGTCAGAGAGAGAGGGAGTCACAGACT
>NW_027551570.1:244611-260063 GCF_008692635.1 Crocuta crocuta
AGCGTGAGCAGGGGAGGGTCAGAGAGAGAGGGAGTCACAGAGTGAAACAGGCTCCAGGCTCTGAGCTGGCAGTCAACACAGAGCCTGACGCGGGGCTCGAACCCACGAACCGCGAGATCATGACCTAAGCGAAAGTCGGACGCTTAACCGACTAAGCCACCTAGGCGCCCCTTATTAAATATATTTTTAAAATGTTTATTTATTTTTTAAAGAAAGAGAAAGAGAGAGGACACAAGAGGGGTAAGGTCAGAGAGAGGAGACATAGAATCTGAAGCAGGTTCCAGGTTCTGAGCTGTCAGCGCAGAGCCCGATGTGGTGCTCGAACTCACAAACTGTGAGATCATGACCTGAGCCAATGCCGGACATTTAACCAGTGAGCCATCCAAGTGCCCCTACACTTATATATTTAGAGTAAAAAATAATTTTTCTCATATTCTTTGATCCTTATGTAAACCTCACCCCTGAAGGTACTGGAAGAGAAGAAGAAGGTAGCAGGGAGGAAAATGAAGAGCAAAGATGTGTCTTCTCCAGCCTTTGACTTTAGGGGAAAATAACTGATGGATGCATGACTGAAGGGGAACATTAGAGAGCTCAATTAGATATGAGATAAAATTTTAAGCTGTATTAACTGTATTGACTTGTTCAATACTTGAATTATTAGAAAGTTATTGGATCTGCCCAAGTTAATTTTAAGGTACAGAAAAAGGTAAACAGAAATATGATTATAGAGGGGAAAAGAATAGGGAAAAATCAAATCCTTTCATGAGGTTTATCTATGGTCAGATTGATGAATAAAATTAACCAGGAAGAACTCGGATTTCTTACAGTAGATGAGACACTACTGGCTTTAGATTAGAAATATATTCGCGTGGTCATAATAATCGTGTACTTGGGACAGTGCAAAATGGGAAGTTTTATTTTCTGTGACTGTGTGGTTTTTGAATTCAGTGTTGTGTACATAATGACTACATTTATAACTGCATTGTTTTTCTATCCAGTAATAATATACTGAGTGTCTATCTTCTTGGGACTGTTGTAGGCCATGTGGTATATAAATACAAATGAGACATGTAATGTACTTTCCGAGTAAATCACTGATGCAGTGCAGAAAATACAAGTACATAATTATCACAAAACCTAGTAAGTACAGTGGTGGAGACACAATGTTCGGAAGCACAAAGAAGAGCAAGCAGCCATGTCAGGAGAAATCGGGAAGGCTTCCTGGAAGAGGTCTAGATCAAAATATGAAATATATTTTAGAGGCACTACTCCTCATTTTCTACACTTTATCTCCTCCATTCTTTGGGCACATAGTAAGCCTTTATCCGTATCAGGAAACTCTTTCAAAATCCAATCCTTAGTCATTCTTAAGATTCAGATGATATGCCATTTCTTTAGGGGAAAAAATATAACCTGAACTTTAAATCTAAGATGTAGTATTCCAGTGTATAGATAAACCACATCTTCTTGATCCATTCATCCATTGATGGACACTTAGGATCTTTCCATGATTTGCTTATTGTTGAGAGTGCTACTATGAACATTGGGGTACATGTGCCTTATGCATCAGCACTCCTGTATCCCTTGGGTAAATTCCTAGCAATGCTATTGCTGGGTCATAGGGGAGTTCTATTGTTAATTTTTTGAGGAACCTCCATGCTGTTTTCCAGAGCAGCTGTGCCAGCTTTCATTCCCACCAACAGTTCAAGAAGGTTCCATTTCTCCACATCCTTGCCAACATCTGTTGTTTCCAGAGTTATTATGTTAGCCACTCTGACTGGTATGGGGTGGTATCTCAATGTGGTTTTGATTTGTATTTCCCTGGTAATGAGTGATGTTGAGTATCTTTTCATGTGTTTGTGGTCATCTCAATGTCTTCTTTGGAAAAATGTCTATTCATGTCTTCTGTCCATTTCTTCATTGGATTGTTTGTTTTTTGGGTGTTGAGTTTGGTAAGTTCTTTATAGATTTTGGATACTAACCCTTTATTCAATATGCCATTTGCAAATATCTTCTCCCATTCTGTTGGCTGCCTTTTTGTTTTGTTGATTGTTTCCTTTGCAGTGCAGAAGCTTTTTATCTTGATGAGGTCCCAACAGTTCATTTTTGCTTTTAATTCCCTTGCCTTTGGAGATGTATTGAGCAAGGAATTGCTGCATGTGAGGTCAAAGAGGTTGTTGCTTGCTTTCTCCTCTAGGGTTTTGATGGTTTCCTGTCTCACATTTAGGTCTTACATCCATTTTGAGTTTATTTATGTGTATGGTGTAAGATAGTGATCCAGTTTCATTCTTCTGCAGTTTGCTGTCCAGTTCTCCCATAACCATTTGCTAAACAGACTGTGTTTTTTCCATTCGATACTTTTTCCTACTTTGTCAAAGATTAGTTGGCTATACATTTGTAGGACCAATTCAGGGTTCTCTACTCTATTGCATTGTTTTATGTGTCTGTTTTTGTGCCAGTGCCATACTGTCTTGATGATTATAGCTTTGTATTAGAGGCTAAAGTCTGGGACTGTGATGCCTCCCACTTTGGTTTTCTTTTTCTGCATAACTGGCTAGTCAAGGTCTTTTGGGATTTCATACAAATTTTAGGATTGTCATTACCAACCTTTTAAAATGTTAAATGAACCCATGTGTTTAAAGTAACTGATCTTTTTGATAATTTTATTCATACTATCTATTTTCAGTTACAATAACTAGAAGAGAAGAGGAGGCTAAAATTGTACCATTTGTTACTTGATTCCATTCTATATTTCTTGCCTGTGACATCCTTGTACTGATAACTTTTGGTTTCCATGAGAGTGTGACCTGTAAGCAGCAAAAGCCAGTACAAAACAAAAAAAAAATGAACAAAAACTGGAGAAGCAAATATTCTGGGGCATTTTCTGTCACCAGTAGTGATATACACGGTAATAACTAGGAAAATCGCATATATTTACTATGATTCCCCCGCCCCAAATTGCCCAAACTCATTTTCACATTTAAAAGTAGCATTGTGACCTAAGCTAAAAATGCACCACCATCATCAATTTTCAGTTATAACATTTTTCTTAGCATCTTTAAATTCCTTGCATGAACTTACATGGCTAAAGAGTTGGTATACCTGGGTCTAAGATGCAGGTCTAAGTCCAGGGCTGTGTCTCTTAAACTCTTGTACCTCTTTGTGAGATGACTAAGCCAAGAAGAGCATTGCTGAAGCAATTACTGAGTGTATAAATCATAGTAGTGGCTGTCATAAATTAATATCTAGTGGCAACTAAGATACACTCTTATTGGAGGATGAATCTAATTAAAATTTGGAACTTCTATGCAAATGATTGGATCACAGTGCTTCCTCCACTGATACCCAACAAGCACCCAAATGCTCACTACAAACAAAATTGAATTCATTCATAATAAAGAAGCATTTTCTTTTTTTTCTGCCAGTGCCCATCGTGACTATCACCATTTTAATTCTCATAATCCTTTAAGGAAAATGAATATGCTAAATTTTTGAAAGTTGCTGTCATTGGAATTTTGCCATGAAAGTCTTCTGACAGCACCAGATAAAAGGCTGTATGGATTGTCTGTCATTTTTTAGGTTGATGAAAATATCATTATTCCCCTTTCCCAATTCTAAACGCTCATGCTGTCAAAGGTGAAGGCAGCTATTGTCTTATATAAGAAAATTAATCTAACTTTTAACTTTTGAAAATGGAAAGCAGAGGCTACCACCCCAAGGTTGGTAGAGAGATATTACTTTATATTTAAACCTCTGTGTAGGTGAACTGTGTCTTAAAAACACCTCCATCTTACCTTGATAAATACAGTATAAGCCACAAAGAACCATTGTACGCTGTAATTACCTTGATAAAAGAAGAATAAAAAAGGTTTCACAGCAATCAGAGGGCTCTCTCACTCTTATATGTTAACAGCCATTATCTCTCTGCTTCCAGCATGCAGGTGTTAGTTGAAGTAAGGGACTAGTTATGCCCTACTGACAGTCTTTGATTAATCTCTCTCTCTCTCTCTCTTTCTCTCTCTCTCTCTCTCTTTTATTCTGCAAAGAGCTAATCAAAATTTTAATTTGCTAATCAGGTTTCCTTTTGATTAATGCCACAGTAATCATTTAAGGAAATAGAATGCAATGTAAAACATCCCTCACTGAAAGTATGCTATCACTGGTATCGCAGAAGCATTTATCTTTAATATGTTTTACCACTAGCTATTTGTGAAATATAATATTCGCAAGTAATTGAGAAATGACAATAGAGTAATAATGGACCCTAGTTGACTAGGGTCCATTTGATTCTAATTTTTAAATTAGTGATGACGACGGGTTGGGTTCATGGGATTCAGGCTTGATAAAAGAACTGTTCAATACCCATGACAGCTATCTACTGGGTTTATCTTATCTTCTAGCTGATTGATTTATGTTGTACACTCATCTTGTTTCCTTACTCAAATATGGATGTAATTTATTATGTTGATCTTAGTTTTTATATGCTTAAATGTTTTCAGTTTTTAGTTTTAGTAGCTATGTCATTCTGAGATCTAGTTTAAAATTAATCTTAATGATTTCTTTTTTTTTTTAATTTTTTTTTAATGTTTTATTTATTTCTAGGAGAGAGAGAGAGACAGCTTGAGCAGGGGAGGGTCAGAGAGAGAGGGAGTCACAGACTGAAACAGGCTCCAGTCTCTGAGCTGGCTGTCAGCACAGAGCCCGACGCGGGGCTCGAACCCACGAACCGTGAGATCATGACCCAAACGAAAGTCGGACGCTTAACCGACTAAGCCACCCAGGCGCCCCTAGTCTTAATGATTTCAATATTTTAACTAAAGAGAGTAAGAAACAACACTTTCAAAAAACTAATGAATAACTTGGTCTGAATCCCACCAAATGGTTCGTTTCTACTAAAGGATTGAATGGAAAGGATTATATTAAGTGCACAGTGTTTCATTCGTACATATTTTACTTTATCTTTTTCTTCAGCTTTAGTAAAATGAACGCATTTGTGGTATCACTGACTGGAGATGTTATTTTCATGTTCAATCATCCAAACTGTTAGAAAGCCAAAGGAATTTAATATCTTGATTGCAGTGCACTCTTGGCCAACCTTGGTGAAACAGTTCACACGCAAATGAAGTTAAGGGTGGTGAGCCATTCTAAATCATAAGTGATTTCTATGACATTGAATTGTCCATGCTTCCTTAGGGGCCTATACTGGACATTCTAAATAGACTCTATTAAACTCATTGTCTCCATCATTTTTTCCAGGCCTATGGTTTTCTATGAATCATTAATTTGTCCTCCATGTAGATTATTATGAGATATTATACTATCCTCATGGTTATGTTATAAGGAAAAATGATATCTTCTTCTACAAGGTCCGTTTAAAAAGGCAAAACATTTGATTCTAGGTTTAGTACTTCGGCAGACAAAGACAATACAGTACCAAATATTTTTTTCTTCCTCTTATGTTCTGGGGCGCCTGGATGGCTCAGTCGGTTGGGCGTCCAACTTCGGCTCAGGTCATGGTCTCACGGTTCGTGGGTTTGAACCCTGTGTTGGGCTCTGTGTTGACAGCTAGCTTAGAGCCTGGAGGCTACTTCAGATTCTGTGTCTCCCTCTCTCTCTGACCCTCCCCTGCTCATGCTGTGTCTCTCTCAGAAATAAATAAAACATTAAAAAAATTTTCTCTATGTTCTTTATTCTCATGGAACTTAAGTTGTGTTGAGGTGGAGGTAGAGAAAATCAAGAATTTTAATTTTAGATGTACATCTTTTAGGAGAAGAGAATCAATATGAGGAGATTCTTCAATTAGAATCAATTTCAAATATTAATTAAATAGAAATATTGTTCATAG
This sequence comes from Crocuta crocuta, assembly GCF_008692635.1. Taxonomy (NCBI): domain Eukaryota; kingdom Metazoa; phylum Chordata; class Mammalia; order Carnivora; family Hyaenidae; genus Crocuta; species Crocuta crocuta. The sequence continues at coordinate 250,457 of NW_027551570.1, forward strand.
CCTGACCAAACACATTGTATAGTGAATATTACTACAAAGCCACCAGAATGTACTTGGCCAAAGGCAACATTTGATAGTGACCAATGTTTCTGTCTCTTCTCTCTATAGGGAAAAAGCATGTGAACTTCAGTGGAAAAGTATCCATTGTCCATAGCACACCATTCTGTCTTACTGGATTCTGATTTAGCAGTTAATTTACAGTTCCATATATTGTAGCTAATCTCTACTGGTCCAATAGAGATTCAGTCGAATTCTCTCCCCATCCTATGGAGAAGGTACTCTTACCTCCATGTGCACATTAATTTCACCTTCCTGATCTATAAATATGCATGCTTTTTGGGCTCTCTTTTAAACCACTTATGACATCTTCTTGGCTTTATTTTTGATTGATTGAAGTAAAATCTTTAAGACCTATTCATTTTATATCTGCATGAGAATCATGATTTTATTCTTTTTTGAAAGTTACCATACTTCACCTCTCTCTCTAGGGCACATGTTCTCAGTGTCAGTATTTTAGGCATTTTGGGCCAGATAATTTTTTGGTGGTGAGGTGGCTATCTTGTGCATTATAGGATATTTAGCGGTTTTGCACGCTTTTACATAATTTATGCTAGTGACACACCTTCAGTTGTGGCAACCACAAATGTCTCCAGGTATTGCCACATGTCCCAGATGAGAATACTTAAAATCACCCCTGGCTGAGAACTGCTGCTCTTGGTTAAAATGATATGCTACAGTTTTCTTTAAAAACTCATGTGTTTATTTAACTAGTGTGTATTGAGTAGCACATGTGCATACACATAAACTGTTAGTGAATAAGACCAATCACATATTTGCCTTTAGGACACTTGTAACTAATTCAATTTAGAGTCAGATCTTTTTTTTTAATGTAGATTTTTGTTTACCTCTTAGCCTTTCAAAACATTCCTTGTAACATCTAGAAACTTTTCTATTCATTGTTTTACCTGCTTTCTCTCTTATTAAATAAAATGTTTATTAATTTATTTTGAGAGAGATATCATGAGCAGGGGAGAGGGTCAGAGAATCTTAAGCAGGCTCCATGCTCAGCACAGAGCCTGATGTAGGACTCAGCCCCGTGACCGTGACACTTAACCAGCTGAGCCACCCAGTCCCTCTCCCCACCTGCTTTCTCTTTTTATCCTATCTTTTTCCTGATTTTTTGCTTTTGTGAGTTAAATGATGGCCCTAGTCATAAGCACATGCCATATATCTAGTAAATAAGTAAGCAACAGTTGTGTAAGTGAAAATGTTTGTCATTAATTTGGTCCTGTGTTTTCCCTCAAAGTTTCTGGAAGCTGGCCATGGAGGTGACCCATAAGTAAAAGATTAAGTGAGAAGCTATATGAACACTTAGAGTATATTTTCACATAGAGTATGCAATATATGTTAGAAAAGATACAATATTTAAGATATATCTAAGATACTATAGTTGAGTTTACTGGTGACAAAGCCAGTCAAAGAATGCAATTGTTATATATGGTCCTTAACAAAGAAATATATCAGATCCTCAATATAATATTTTGACAATTTTCTCAAAAGAAAATGGGAAAAACAATTTATTGAGTGGAGGGTCATGGTGATGACACAGTGGTAGATAATGTCCTCAGAATATCCCTACCCAAACTCAATCACAGATTTTACACAACTGCTTCCATCAGCAAGAAGTTGTAAGTCACTGTTTCCTGTGAACCCAGAGAACACACTACTGCAGGGCAGCTGTAGAGGGAATGTAATTATTAAGTCGCGGTCAGTATGTATTTATGAGCGTATTCTGGGTACTGTCCTAGGTATCAAGGATATAGAATTAAACTTTAAGATAGACTTCCAAACCTCAAGGAGTTTATATCCCCAGGGGAAAAGAAAGAGTAAGTTATAAGATGAAAAATAAGGTAATTCCAGATATTGAAAAGTGCTAAGAAGATTTAAAGTAGATAAAATGATTGAGCCTGCCCGGTGGTTTGATACATGGGACTAGGAAGGATAGGGAGGCTTCTGTGAGAGCATAAAATTTAAGAAGAGCTTAAATGATGAGCAGGAGGCAGACAGGAGGGTCTGGAGGAAAGTTCTTTAAGCTGCATGAATAAGTACATACTTTCGAGGTGAGAATGGAGCTGATGTGTTTCAGGAAACAAATCTGGAACTTGACTGAGGTCTGTCAGATCAAGGGCATGGAGAGAAAGTTGGGTGAATTTGGAAACGTAGGCTGGGGTCAGATGAAGTGGGGATTTGTAAGCCATGGTAAGAAATCTATTTTTTATTCCAAGGATAATTTCTTTTTCTCTGTGCAATTAGAGTCTTTAAAATATTTGAGAAAGAAATCTTCAAAAAGTTTGGAGAAAAATGTTTGCAAGAGAAAAACAAAAACTGTTAGAATAAAAAATGTCCGTATAGAAAGATTGTGTAGAAAATAAATCCAAATTTGTCGTCTCCAGTATCTTTTTTCCTTCACCTCTTTTCTTTATCTCTTTCTTCCTCTTCTTCCTTTCCCTCCAATACAGGGAGGCTGTTACTGCTGTCTCCTGACTATCGTGATCCAAAAGACAATGCCCATTGTATCACCAAGTACATTCTGAATGTTTAATATCAGTGGATATGAAGAAATGAATGAACAGATGACTGAATAGATGGATAGATGGCAAGGTCTCTGGTTCAAGAGAGAGAATGTCCTAGGAAAAGTTTGCAGGGATGGGGCCAGTAAGGGTGGTTTCTGGGCAAAGACATCAAAGAGTGCTACATGGGTAATAACAAGAGTGATACATTCTTGGTATGCCGAGAATGGAAACTGTCAAGATGCAGAACCAAGAAGGGTCACCCTTGGGAATTAACTGAGCAATGGTCCAAGGTTAACACAATATGATGTGTGTGTGTGGTATGGGTTATTGACTACAGAATTTTACAGAGCATTTCAGAGTAGAGAGAAGACAAAAATCATATAAGTGAATTCAATACATTTATGAAAAGTACTTAAACTTGGGGTAAGATTCAAACCTTAAGGAAGAGAACATATTATTGTGCTACTTTAGAGGGAAAAAATACCCCAACCAATATAGGTTGTTACCACAAATAGTGCAGTAATAACCAAGGTTTCATGTTGTATAGCTTTATATTTTCCACTTGCTTTCTTACTATAACAATAGAACATTTAAATTTTGTTATACCTGGACAGTTATTTATATTGCACTGTCATTCATTCTGTACAGTAATACAATTTAAAATGAGAAATAGGCATTGCTTTTTAATTTAAATGTAAGTGTATCCAACAGAGAATTAACATTGTCAAAGGTGTTAAAAGGAAGAAAAATTGAGAAAAAGTGTTGTGTTGTAGATTTTAGCAGAAGAGGAGTAAAACCGATAGGTTTCTCAGTATCAAAACAGGCATCAGAAGCTGCGTATGAAAACCTTATTAGATAGATGCAGCTTTTTAAAGGTACTGTCCTAAAGCCCCTAACTGTACAAATTCATTAGGCATAAGGGAAGTTGTGGATATGTTCACAAAGTGAAGGGAGAAAGAATAAGTGGCCACTCATGTTCCATCTGAACTGTGAGCAAGAGAAGACCTTTTCCAGGGAAAAGAACAGAAGGGTGTTAGGCACAAAATATGAACAAAATGTTCTCTATACATTTGCTCATCAAAGTTGGGGAGCTCATGGATCCACAGCTTGTTAGAGACAGACTCTCATACTTCACCCCAGACCCTCTGAGCCAGAATCTCCCCTCGACCAGGTGCCTAGGTGCACCACATGCATGCTCAAGGCTGAGAGGTGCCCTGCACCCTGTGACAGAGCACCAAAGGAAGTGTGGGTTGTCTTGTCATCACACCTTTGTCTTGGTAAAATGTGTCATTACCAGATCTTTAAGAAAGTGGTACTGGGGCACCTGGGTGGCTCAGTCGGTTAGGCGTCCAACTTCGGCTCAGTTCATCATCTCACAGTTTGTGGGTTCGAGCCCCGCGTCAGGCTCTGTGCTGACAGCCAGCTTAGAGCCTGGAGCCTGTTTGGGATTCTGTGTCTCCCTCTCTCCCTGACCCTCCCCTGCTCATGCTGTCTCTCTCTCTCTCTCTCTCTCTCAAAAATAAATAAAAAACCTTAACAAAAAAAGTGGTACAGGTGGGATCAAGCCAAGGTTTGCCCCTTAAGGTTCATTAGTGTTTGGGGCCAGCACTGATATTTAGACCAGGAACAGAATTAAAGAATGTGAGATGATGATTTTATGGCGTGGTATTGGGAGGTCATAAAAAAATCAGTTGTATTTTCTCTTTGGAGACCTTGAAGAAGCTGGAAAAACCCTTTTCCTCACGTTGTCATTTAATTCCAGTTCACCTTGCAATCTATGCCTTTTTATGAAATAGCTTTGATGTCCCTAATGGCCAGAGCTCCCTCCCCATCACTCAAAAGTGTTCCTGACTTTCCCTGCCCTCCAGAAAGTCATTCTGAAGGCATCAGATGGAGTCTGAAACTCGGATGTTTCCTAGCCCTGACTTTGAATTCCTTACAAGCTTCATATTTGTCCTTATTCTCAAGACACCCCCAAGTGCTCTAATTTCTAAGAAGCATCAGATGTTAGCACCTCATGGTGTTATCCCACCTCTTGCTTTTAGTTAACTCGCAAGGGCCTCTAATTCATTAGCCACCAGGGACGTCTCTGTTAGTTCTTGTGTTCACAGATTTATTCAGGCATTTCTTCCCCCACTCATTCCACATTTCCCAACTCTGTGTTATATAATAGCTTCGTGTCGGACATAGAGGATAATAAATAAGCCTCAGGCATGGCCCTCGGGAGCTCAGAATGATTTAACACATAGATTTCTCATATACACTCAGTGCATGCACACTTGTTTGTTTATTTTTTGATAACAAGGAAGTTCTGGAAAATATGACTGGGCCCTTTTTTTATGACAGGCTGTTGTATATGAAAATGAACGTTTATGATAATAGATAATATTACTTGCTTCTTAGACTTTATCATGCATGCTTCTGAGTGCACTTCCTGCCTTAACTCACTTACCTCTCACCGCAGTCCTATACCCTCCACCCTCCATTTTCCAGATGAGGAAGGAGAGAAGACTGAATTGAGTATCTGGAGTAAGCCATGTAGCTGGCAAGCAAAAGAGCTTGGATTCAAATGGAAGTGATGTGACTCCAGAGTCCGCATCTCATAAGATTCACTTTGAAGCATGTTGTCCCTGTAACATAAAATGATTCTCAGTACCTTTTTGATAGATAAAAGGGATAGCCCCTTCATTTTATATTCCAGTACCACTTCCCATCCTCTCCTATACCAGAGCACTACAACTCCTGGCCCATGCCAAATTCATTTTGTAAGTAAAATTTTATAGGATTGTGGTCATCCCCATTTAGTTACATTTTCCCTATGATTGCATTTGCACTAAAATGACATGGGGTGACTTGTTATGGCAGTGACCTTCTGCCTGAAAAGCCTAAAATATTTATTAACTGGCTCTTCAGTATAAAATTTACCTGCCCTCTTCAAACAAAAGTATAAAAATCAATTCATACCTTACATAATACAGAAAACGATTTGAGCAGCAATGACTTTATATACCGAATATAACATTTACAGTGAAACTTAATGGAAGAAAATAAAGATACTACTTTTATCTTGTCATATAACTTTCATATAGTCCCAGTAAGAATTAGAGAATAAGTGATTCTTCCTTCCAAAGAGAGGGCTGGTTTGTGCCATCGTGAGTACCCCTGATGATGGCCCCTGCCATCCTGGTGCTGGAAAACAGAGGTTGCCATCCATGAAATAGCAACAGTGACATTTTCTTTTCATTGTTGTTTCATTTTGTTAGCAAGTATTTAACACAATCTGAAACTGCAAACTAAATTTATGTGAAAATTTCTCCTGTAGTACAGATTTAGAGTGTGAATGGAAAAGAGGAGAAAGTCTATTTGCCTTATTTCAATTATTGCAATGCCAAGACTTAAAAAAAAATTATATTAGGGGCATCTGGGTGGCTCAGTCTGTCAAGCATCCGACTTCGGCTCAGGTTATGATCTCAGCTTATGGTTTGTAGGTTTGAGCCCCGCGACGGGCTCCGTGCTGACAGCTCAGAGTCTGGAGCCTGCTTCAGATTCTGTGTCTTGCTCTCTCTCTGCCCCTCCCCAACTCATGCTCTGTCTCTAGCTCTCTGAAATACAAATAAACATTTAAAAATTTTTAAAAAGAATATATTTAAACAACATTATATAAGATTTTTAAAAATTTTTCACGTTGGGTGGCAATTTGGTCAGTATTTATCTTGTTCCATCAATGCTTTTGATTACCCTTTGTTTTATTTACATACAATATGAAAAGTATGCTTTGAGTATTTTTACTACTTTAATTACTTAGAACTTAATTTGTTTTTAATAATTTAATAGGTAAAATCAAAATAGAGCACTTGACTGTATATGTATCATCCTAATTTGGGAGTGCATTTAGGGAAAGCAAGCAATCATTTGCACAACAAATAAATGTAAGTGTGATTAAAATAAAAATTATGGTGTTTTAATAAAGTTGAAAGAATTTTTTTCCTTAATCATTCTCTTATTGTTCATCTGGGGTTGTGAATTCGCATTTCTTACTGAGAAATATTGATTTGACTATTGATCTTATTTTTACTGAAATGACAGTATTGGAAACTAGAAAATTCAAACCTTTTCAAAATAAGAAGGAATTACAATGTTATACATGCAACTTGTTCTTTACCTTCTGTTTGTTAAAAAAAAAAAAAGTGGCTATCTAAATACACAGTTTTAAAATCATATTCTTTGGTAAAATGAAAAACAGTTTTGTTAGAGTTAGAAATTAAGAGATTGAGTCTTTAGGTTATGTCAAGGAAATAATGTATGGATTTATGCACACATAAATTTTATTTGGAGTAGTTTAGACTCTGTTATTTATCCTTTGAAACTTAATTATTTAGTTAATTTAAAAATATAATAGCTACTTCTCAAATGACTTTCCCCATGGACATTTGATGCACATTAGCTCTCTTTTGGGGACTTTTTCTGAAGAAAGTCATGACTTAGCTTGGTTCATTTACTTATTTGAATAAGTAAATGGACTTCTTTATGTTCTACTAATTAAAATTAAGAACAGAGTAGCTTAGTTTATTTGTGTTTTGCTTTAAGTAATGCATGTAAGCTGTGGGTATTTAGAATATTGTGTCAAGGCACTGAGCACTGTATTTATTGTCATTTCATATCCTTGGTAGGAAAGTTTGTTTTGCTTAGTTTTGTGAATGGAATGATAATGATGGATGACACTGCTTTTCTCAGAAGAAAACCTGACTCCACTTGGGTATCTGTGCATCGTTATATACTCAGGAACAGACTCTCTGATAATATTTGAGCAGCCTTATCAAATAACGATAAAGTTGAAAGCGGTGGCCAAGGAGAGTGCTGCTTTGGGGCACAAAATATAAATGTATATCAAATTGTAGAAATAATACTTTTGCCGCTGAAAAAAAAATTTTCCATTGCATACTGCTTACCTGTCATAACTGTCCCTTCTCAGGAAGGCCCAAGAATGTTGATATTCAAGCCAGACCTTTTGATTGTTCCTTCCTTTCGTGTCTACAGTGCTATCACTCAGTGAGTTTAGACTGCTGACTCACAGGCCTGTGTCATAATCCTTCTGTGACAAAATTGATTTGATAGCGTGTGTTAGGTTGATGGCGACAAGGTCAATTGAGTTCGATTTGCTTTCATCTCTAAGTAATCAACTTTGTTCCTCTGGTATGTGGAGACCTTAAAAGGCCTGGAGAGTTTTAAATGTTTCTACTCTACAAATGTTTATTATTTAGTTACAAAAGAGTTCATTTAACTTCCTCCAGTAACGCAAGATTTTGTAATCTCATTATGAAAGCATAAGTGTTTTTGCTCATTTAAAAATGATTTCAGCACTGGCTTTTTAAAATCATAAAATATTCTTCACTTAAACACCACATCCTTGGAGAGGTCCTTGTGAATCGTGTTATCTGAACACATCACCCTGTAGTTTTCCATCTTTGGCTGCAGGTTTTTATCTATCCACGATGCCTACTACAATTTGCAATTACTTTTGTTAATGCTTCCTTCTTTCACTAGTTTGTCAGTTCTATGAGAATTGGGGCCAGGTCTATTTTGCTCAGGATTCTTTCCCAAGCACCTAGTTATAATCATTGTACATAGAAGGTGTTTAATAAAATAGATGTTGAAAGAAAAACATTGCCTGTTATCTGAGAAACTTGGAGTAAGCGGCAAGGAAATCCTGAGGCTATTACAGAACCTGGCTTGGAAGTCTCATTGGCTTGAAGGGGCTCAATGTAATTATTTGAATTCTCTCTTCTTATACTGTGAAGGAGAATGGAATTTTGGAGACAACAGCATCCATTTCTCATGATGAAACATTTTTTATTGTAATGCAATTCATTGCTGTGCATACCTTTATTCATTAAGGCATTCAGGAGATATTTATCAAGCAGACTCTGTGTAGCAAAGAATACACAGAAAAGGCTATTTCCCCACTAGATTTTTAAAAAAGTTTTTTTTTTCAATGTTTGTCTGTTTGTTTATTTTGAGAGAGAGAGAGGGAGAGAGGCAGCATACAAGTTGGGGAGGGGCAAAGAAAGGGAGACACCGAATCCAAAGCAGGCTCCAGGTTCTGCACTGAGCCCAGAGCCTGACACGGAGCTCCAAATCATGAACCATGAGATCATAACCTGAGCTGAAGTCAGCCACTTAATTGACTGAGCCACTCAGGTGCCCCCAACTCCAGTAGTTTTAGAATTCAGTGGGGAGACCCACATTAATCAAGCAAACATATATAGGAACATGTCACACATATGATTTTAAGTATAATGAAGAAATCTAGTGGAAAACCCAATTTGAACTGTGGGGAGCAGAGTATCTCAGAAGCTCTTTCTAAGGAAGAGATAAGGTCTTCTGTCCCACCAAATCATTTGAGCCCTTCTGCTCTGACCCTGGTGGTTGTGGAATTCCTAGCGGTTTTGTGCCTTACTGGGTTCAGAAGATCCCACTTCCTTACTCTATGGATACACATCTGTCACAAGGCACCAGTCTTGTGTCCTAGTAAGCATTTACCTTTCCCAGTGGGATTGGTCTCCAGCCCGATACCCATCCCTTTTCCTTGGGACCCTCCCAACTTCTTCTTTGACAATCCTTAATGCAAGGAGATGCACACTGTTTCCTGTATGATAGCTGCTGGTTCGCTTCCTGTTCTCGATTAACTGATGAACACTTTTGTTCTCCTACTAGCATCGTGTTGTCACGTACTTCCTGCATTTCTGTCAAGACTTAGCCCAGAGTTCCCTTAAACGTGACTTGGATTATGATCAGATTCCTCCAGTCTTCTTCCCCTTCAAGCCTCTCTTTTCTTGTCTCTACCTTTCTTACTATATTTCATCTCCTTCTGGTTCCATGTTTTTACACTCACTTTGCTAATTACTATTAAATATGCTACACATATTTACATTTTTTAAACTTTCCAATCAGAGTTTCTCATTCTCAATAGTATTGACATTATATATATATATATATATATTTTTTTTTTTTTTTTTTTTTTTTTTATTCTTTCT
>NW_027551570.1:260072-286652 GCF_008692635.1 Crocuta crocuta
ACTGCCATGTGCATTGTAGGGTGTTTAACTTTATTCCTAGCCTCTCCCCACCAGGGGATAGTAGAATCTCTCTCTCTCCCAGTTGCATCTAAAAGTTGCTAAATATCCTCTGGGGTCAATATCTCCCCAGTGGAGAACCAAATATGCTTTCAAGTAACCAACACCTCTTTTACTCACCCATTTATTTATTGTTCTTCCACTCATGCAACAAATATTTTTTGAGCACCTACTTGGTGTCAGAAGCTATTCAAGGCATTGGGAATCGTCCTGTAACAAATGCAGATAAAACTTTTGCCCTCATAGAGTTCACATGTTTGTAGAGGGAAAATATAATAAATGAGCAATATAATGTTAATTCATGAAACATATAATGAATTAAAAGAAAGAACGCAAGGAGGTAGAACACTCTTTTAGAGAGGGTAGTCAAAGTCTTCTGAGAAGATAACAGAAAGGAAGGGAAGTTGAGAGTTTTGTGAAGATCTGGGACCAAATCATTACAGAAAGAAAGAAGCATTAAGCAAAAGTTCCTGAGTGGGAACAAGCTTGATGTGATGGAGAAGTAGCAAAGTGGCATATATCGCTAGAATTAAGGGAAAAACACTGGGTCAGAGTGGTGGTCTTTGGTATGATAAGTCACTGGAAAGCATTGAGCTGAGCAGTAATGGAACTGGATTTTTAATCAGGAAGGGACATTCTAATTGCTCTAGACAGAATCAGCAGTAGGAAGGCAGCCAAGAATGGGATTGAGGAAACCCAGTAAGAGGATGAGTGAGTGAAGATGGGAGGCTAGAACTGGGGTGAGATGCTATTGTTATAAGAGATGTCATTTGAAGGAAGGGCTGGATGTACCTACTGATGGATTTGACATTGGATTAGGTAAAAGTAAGGCCCCAAGGGTGATTTGTAGGCATGTGAACCTAGTTGACTATTGCTGCCATTCTCTGAGATGGACAAGACTGAGAGAGGAGCAGGCTGAGGCAATTAAGAACTCCATTTTGCATATTTTAAATATGTAATGGAAGTTTGTGGGGATATTGAGGATAAGTAATTACTTGGATTTTGATGATCTGCTTTTTCTTTTACCTCAAGACAAAAGCATATATAGGTAGTTGGTACAACCATTGTTTTAAATGAGGAAACTAAAATTTAGAAATGTTGGGTAAACCAGGATCTGTACACAACGTTTCAGATTGTACACAAAGATTCAAATCTCATGATTGAGATTCTGAAGGAGTAGTGTTGATTAAAGCTGCTAGTGATTTTTCTGATGTTTTTATGTTAAAACTCAAAAACAAAAACCATCTTCTTATATACTTTGCAGCAAATAAAAAGTAAATGCAAGTCCAAACTGAAAATACATATTTCTAAGACACATATTTTTCTCTATATCTCTATTATTGTTAAAATGAAGGATGAAATTGTGGGAAAAATATACAAATGATTAGATTTATATAATCTGATCAATTTCTGCCAATGGCCATGTGGGGTCCTGGTTTTTTTCCTTACCCATTCATCAGTGTGCATTAACTCCATACATTCCTTGGAAGATTTTGATAAATGTCCTCCTCACAGTTAGTGCCTACAGTATTAGTAGTTTTAATAAAAGTGGTTTCCACATGCATGGAATATCTTTTTCCATTCTTTCACTTTCAGTTGTGTGTGTCCTGTAATTAAAGCGACTTTTGTAGGCGTCAGATAGATGAGTCTTGTTTTGTATGCATTTTGTCACTCTAGATCTTCTGATTGGAGCATTTGATTTAAAGTAATTTAAAGTAATTACTGATATACAGGTGTTTTCTGCCATTTTGTTAATATTTGCTTGCTGTTTTTGTAGTTCCTCTCTGTTTCTTTCTTCTTTTGCAGTGATAACTTTCTTTAGAGGTATGTTTACATTCCTCTCCCTTTTCTTTTGTGCATTTTGGTTTACAGTTATCATGAGGCTTACAGATAACATCTCTATAAGTCTGTGTTAAGTTGGTAACATCTTAAGTTTGATCCCATCATAAAACTCAACATTTAAAAATTTTTTAATGTTTTATTTATTTCTGAGAGAGACAGACAGACAGACAGACCGTGTGAGCAGGGGAGGGTCAGAGAGAGAGAGGGAGATACAGAATCTGAAACAGGCTCCAGGCTTTGAGCTAGCTGTGAGTACAGAGCCTGATGTGGGGCTCGAACCCGCGAATCATGAGATCATGACCTGAGCTGAAGTCAGATGCTTAACCAACTGAGCCACCCAGGCACCCCATAAAACACAACATTTTTACTTAACGGCCATGTTTTGGTTTTGGTGCCACATTTACATCTTTTGCGTTGTGTTTCCCTTAACTAATTATTGTATCATAGTTATTATTACTACTATTGTCTTTTAACATTTATAAGTGATTATTACCTTTACTGAACATTTACCTTTCTAGTCAGATATATTATGTATTTTTATAGCTAAACAGTACCCTTTCTTTCAGTGTAAGTAAGCTCTTTTCGCATTGTTTGTGAGGCCAATTTAGTGCTGAAAAAGCTTTTGCTTATCTGGAAATTTTGTTTTCTTCACTTTTTTTTTTTTATTTTTTTAGTTTTTTACAAATAGTTTATTGTCAAATTAGTTTCCACATAAGTTTTCTTCACTTCTGACTGATAATTTTGCTGGGTAGAATATTCCTGGTTGGAATTTTTTTTTTTTTTCACTCGGCACTTCAACTATATCTTATCACTCCTGTCTGGCCTGTTTATATAAGCTGAAGAAAACCTGCTGTTGGTCTTATGGGGGTTCTCTGTATATAACAAATTGTTTTTCTCTTGATGCTTTTAAGATTCTCTTCTTTAACTTTTGACATTTTAATTATGTCTCGGTATGGTTTTTGGATTCCTCTTATTACATCTTAGATCTGGGTGTCCATTTCCTTCTTCAGCTTAGTAATGCTTTCAGTTATTATTTCTTCAAATAAAATTTCTACCCTTTTTTCTTTCTGTCCTTCTGTGAGCCCTACAATGCAAATGTTAGTCTGTATGATGATGTCTGTAGTCTTTTAAACTATCCTTATTTTTTTTCCATTATTTTTTCTTTTTGCTGCTCCGGGGAGTTCTTCCTTCTCTTTGGGTTGACTGATTCTAGATCCTTCTTTGTGTAATCTGATTTTGAATCCCTGTAGTGTATTTTTCAGCTCATTTATCATATTCTTTAACTCTGTGAGTTATATTTAATACTTTCCTATATGTTCCATCTCTTTGTTGAATTTCTCATGTTGTTCCTCCATTCTTCTCCCCAGTTTGGTAAGCACCTTTATGACCATTACTTTGAACTCTTATCAGGTAAATTACATATCTCCATTTTATTAAAGTTTTTCCTTGAAGTTTTGTCGTGTTCTTTCATTGGGAACATAACCCCTTGTTTCTTCATTTTACCTGATGCTCTATGCTAGTTTCTGTACAGAAGATGAAGCTATATGTCTGAAGACTTGAAGCAGTGGCCTTGTTAAGAGGTGAACCTTGTTCAATCCTTCCTCAGATCTTGGTTGTCTTTCAAACCTGTGTGCTTGGTCTAAGCACCGTTTTCTTGTTTTTAATAGTCCCAAGTAGATGAGGATGTGCCAAAACTTTCTGTGTCCCAGTGGGGGAGGATCTCTGCTCCTAGATTCAGGCTGGTTGGAAGCGAGACCCTCAGGCAGTGACTTTTAAAAGTATGCAAATATATAATAGTACTGTAGGATTCAAGATTAAGCATCACAGACCACCAGGTACAGGTATTCAATAGGCATCTCCTGGGTGGATAAAAATTGGAGTACCCGACTTATATAAAAGCTCCTTTTTGGGGTGCCTGGGTGGGTCAGACAGTGGGCATCTGACTATTGATTTTGGTTCAAGTTATGATCCCAGGTTATGAGATTGAGCTCTGTGTCAGGCTTTACACTGAACATGGAGCCTGCTTAAGATGCTTTCTCTCTCTGCCTCTCTTTCCAGTCACACACAGGTTCATTCTCTCTCTCTCTCTCTCTCTCTCTCTCTCTTAAAAACAGACAGACAAACCCTTCCAGGCGATACTTGTATTCTGGTGTACAGTTAGTGAATCATGTGAAGATGACACACCAGTATTTGCCCTTGGAGAGTGTTCTAGCAAGCTCCCAGATGTATGTATCTTAAATTACATGCCTGTCCTTCAGGCTAACACTGTAATGTAAGCAAGTGAGCCTTATTCACTATAAATCTGGGTGTAGTCACCTCTCTCTGAAATGGGCCCTGGGGTGAGTGAGTTTAAGTGTGTGAGACCTTTTTTGGGGCAGGATGAGTGGAGATGAAACAATTTTTAAATGTTTGTTTATTTTGAGAAAGTGAAATAGAAGTCAAGTGGGTGAGGGGTAGAGTGAGAGGAAGACAGAGAGAATCCCAAGCAGGCTTGGCACCATCAGCACATAACCCATTGCAGGCCTGGAACTCAGGAACTATGAGATGCTTAACCAAACAAGCCATGCACACACCCCAAAACACTCTTAAGTTTTTATTTTAATTCCAGTTAGTTAACTTTTGGTGTTATATTAGTTTCCGGTGTATAATATAATAGAATAATTCAACAGTTCCATAATCACCCTTAATAGGTGAGCCCTTTAAGAATATTTTCTCAAATCTGTAGAATATTGTGGGCCTTGGGATATGAGTTGGTTTTCAAAATTAACTGTTTTGAGATTCATTTCTCAAGCAGATGTCTTAAAAGCTGGGATGCCTGATGTCAGATTTGAACCCTTCACTCCTCAGGGGGAAGTTCCAGGTTTTGAGTTCCCTCTAGGTTGTGGGCCACTGCATTTGTGGTGGGGTATATGATAAGAATGTATCTAAGCTTCTCCTGTCTGCTTTGATGTTGTTTTCTTTCTGTTTATTCAATGTGTAGTTGTCATAAACTGGCCTTTAGGTTATTTTAAGAAAATTATTCCATCTGTAACTGTAGACTTTTCTGTGAGAGGAAGTGAGTTTAGGATCTTTCTATGTTGCCGACTTGAACCAGTTTAGAATATTATTTTTATTTTATTTTTTTTAATGTTTTTTATTTATTTCTAGGACAGAGAGAGAGACAGCGTGAGCAGGGGAGGGTCAGAGAGAGAGGGAGTCACAGATTGAAACAGGCTCCAGGCTCTGAGCTGGCAGTCAGCACAGAGCCCGATGCGGGGCTCGAACCCACGAACCGCGAGATCATGACCTAAGCGAAAGTCGGACGCTTAACTGACTAAGACACCCAGGCGCCCCTAGAATATTATTTTTAAATACTTGATACGATAACCTACTGGATTCTTTTTTAGTTAAAGTAATGGATCAGTGTATTCTTCATGATTCTTATAGGTGGCACACCCAAATAGTGTAATTGAGGAGAGTTTAATGAAAAGAGCAAGGTTAAGATAGATCAGCAGGGAATGGGTGACGCCACAGGGCTAGAAGCATATTGCCGTCCTTAGACTTGATAGGATGAGTTTCAGAAAGTTAAAGAGAACCCTGTTGGAAGACGCCCACAGGTGTGTACTGTAGCCTTTGGTAGATGAACACAGCAAACTTGAAGCCCCCTGGCAAGGACAGTTGAAGATTACAACCCCACTTTCCCCCACCGATGGGTCTCCTGGACAACGTTCCCTCCACACATACATTTGCTCAAGACAGTGAGAGAACAAGCACTCCATTGAGGCAGACAGTAAAAGTCAGGTTCCCAGGCCTAGAAAAGAGTGAAGAAGTATGAAAGTTTTTGGAAGGGCAAATCCAGCACATTCATTGACCCAGTTATTATTATTATTTTAACAATACTGATTCCTGGAATACCTCAGACATCCTCATTGGTTTTTTGGAAATTATTCCTTTCAATTAAAAAAAAATTTTAATGTTTATTTTAGAGAGAGAGAGAGAGAGCATGAGTGGGGGAGGAGCAGAGAGAGAAGGAGACACAGAATCCAAAGCAGGCTTCAGGCTCTGAACTGTCAGCACAGAGCCTGATGTGGGGCTTGAACTCAGAAACTGTGATATCAAGACCTGAGGTGAAGTTGGATGCTTAACCGACTGAGCCACCCAGGTGCCTCTAAAATTATTTTGAATGCTTACTTCATGGCCTTGCCAAGCGAATTCAGCCACCTCTTATCAAACCAAATGCCACCCAGGGTATTTGCATACCACTTTGTGTTGTAAAGCCATGTCCTGAGTTGGCTTCCTAATATTATACAGTGCCATTTTCTACCTAGGCTTTATCTATGATGTGGTAACTGCTCTGGCCAGTTTTATTCTTGTCTCCAACTACTTAAATGTTTCCAAGGTCTGGTCTTACCCCCTTCATTATACCTTGTTATTAGAGAGGTGAGGAAGGGCAAGGAGTAGCAGGTGTTAGAAATATATAGGTATGGAGGTAGAAATAGAAATAGATAAATAGGTACTTCTGGGAGTTAAGTTGATTGCAGCTTATTTCCTGTACATATTAATGAAATAATTATCTTCATTGAAATTATATTAAAATGCCATTTAAATTTCTTGAGTTTCTGAAGGATTTCATAATGTTTTAATGTAATTTTGAAATAATAGCATAACAACTAAATTTATTAAACATATTGCTTCACTAAAAATTATTTTCATAGGAAAATTGGTAAAAGCACAATTTCCTTCAGAATTAAAAATCTGGCTATCATTTTGAATTTGATAAATAGTAGGCATATCACGTTCAATCCTTAAAATTAAAGCCATAACAAAAATTCATAGTTGAATTAGCATTTTTAATAAGATAAAATGAGAATATATTTATTATGTTAGGTAGAAATGCTTCCTTTTTGACAGTAGGAAGATTTATAACCATTTTGCTAATGAAATCTTGTTCAGCATTAAATAGAAATCCTAAAATATCAAACTTTTAAATTTATACACATTTTATTCTTCTTATAAAAGATTACAAAATGATTTACAACCTATCAAAATCAATTTTAATGTAACTTTCACTTTATTGGATATAATAATCACAACTTTTAATTAGAATATAATTTAATTTTCCATTAAAGTTTGTATTAGCACAGAACGCCAGAATGAAATGTATCTGAATAACTTACTATTTAGAGTGGAGCATATTGAAAATAACCTGATTAACTGTGTCTTTACATGATTATTTCTACATACTAGGTGCTTATCTCTTTCACACACTGAATTTCTCTGTTTTCTTTATTACTCTTTAATGTCATAACAACCGTTTTCTCTTTTATGTTGACTTTGAGGTCCTTGAAAATAGGGAAGTACAAGCTTGATAGTTCTCTTTCAGAGAGCATGAGAGAAAAACTCTTTTCATAATATTATCCACTGGAGGTAAACAAAGCCACAGTGGTAAACATGCTGGCATTAGCACAAATCAAGGCAGTGGCAGCAATGGTATTAGTGGCTATTGGATTCTTCTTATGTGCAAGCATTTTTAAAACAATTATTATTAAGACTTTAATTTTTAGAGCAGTTTTGGGTTGGCAGTAAAATTAAGGGGAAGGTTCAAAGATTTTCCATATGCCTCACGCCCCACATGTGCATAGCCTCCTCCCATTATGGATATCTCACAACAGAGGGGTATATTGGTTACAACTGGTGAAACTACATTTGATACAGCATTATTACCAAAAGTCCATAGATGCTATCTTTGTTCATTTGATGATATATGCTGTGGGTTTAGAAAAATGTATAATGAATAACATGTATCCATCATGATGGTGTCATACAGGTTATTTTTTCCTGCCCTAATAATCCTTTAGTTTTATTTAAGAAATTCTCCTATGAGAAGTCAAACTTATTTATTTTATTTTTTAATGTTTTTTTTTTTAAATTTCTGAGAGCGAGAGAGAGAGAGACAGTGTGAGCAGGGGAGGGTCAAAGAGAGAGGGGGATACAGAATCTGAAGCAGGCTCCAGGCTCTGAGCTAGCTGTCAGCACACAGCCCAACGCGGGGCTCAAACCCACTAACTGAGATCATGACAGACGCGGAAGTCGGTCGCTTAACTGACTGAGCCATGCAAGCGCCCCCAAACTTATTTCTTTTATTAAATCTCAAGTGATAACTATACTTATCTTTTTTATATGCTAGTGATAAAAACAGGAAGTACACATAAAATATTTCTGTTACATACTGAAATATGACAGTTATATGCAGGAAAAGTCTGCTGTGACTGAATTGTAGCCTAAACTAGTGGCTTTCGCCATAAAGTATCAATTGTACTTGAAAGAGCAACTGACTAATGATGATTATTCATACATTGGTAATTGTCAGGATGAAGTAACTTATCATTTCAAGGATACTGACTCTCAGTATTTTCTATCAGTGTTAAAATTCAAGATTTGAAGGGAAAATCAGAATTTTGGAAAATTTGAATCGGCCACCACGAATTAGACAATGTCCTGATTCTTTATTTTTTAATTTTTAATATCTTATTTATTTTTGAGAGAGAGAGACAGACAGAGAGAGACAGAGAGACAGAGAGAGAGAGAGCGAGAACACGAGGTAGGGAGGGGCAGAGAGGTAGACACAGAATCCAAAGCAGGCTCCAGGCTCTGAGCTTTCAGCACAGAGCCTGATGGTGGGAGTCAAACTCACAAGCATTGAGATCAAGACCTGAGCCAAAGCCAGATGCTCACTGAGCCACCCAGGCACCCTGGCAGTTTCCCTATTCTTAATGGCTTGTCTGATTAGCTCACTGGTAATTTTAACAAATGATATTTAAATACACACACATTATATAATGAAATTCACCAAAATTTGGAAGATCAATATAACTCAGAAAACAAATGTTTTCTAAATGAGCTATGCATGATGTTGCAAAATCACATGAGAGATTTAAAATGTAAGAGGGACTAATTTATTTATAATAGTTGATCAATAATATTTCAGAAACCCTATAGCAACTAAGCTTTACACAACTATCACATGTTGAGTTTTGTTGTAGTATCAAAGAGGAATGTCCACATTATTTGGGAAAAGACTTTTAAAGGTTCCTTCCTGGGATGAGTGGGTGACTCACTTGGCTAAGTGTTGACTTTGGATTTCGGCTCAGGTCATGATTTCCCGGTGGTGAGATCAAGCCCCACATCAGTCCCTCTGCTGAGCGTGGAGCGTACTTAAGATTCTTTCTTTCTCTCCCTCCGCCTGTCACCCATGTACACATATGTGGGGCCTCTCTCTTGCTCTCTCAAAATAAATAAATAAACATTAAAAAAATAGAAGCTCCTTCCTTATCCAACTGTATGCTTTCCAGAGATATTCTTTTCTTCATATACTTCAAGCAGAACAATACTTTATAATAGACTGTGTACCAAAGTAAAGAGACTGACATAATTATAAAACAATGCCATTCTTCTCCCTAATTTTATTTTTGTTTTGGTAAATATTGATATTTTTCATGTAACATGTATTTTAACAGGCAATGGGATTATAATTAAATTAATTAATAAATGTTTAAACTATTTCTCTACATTTTCATTTCACATGTGGCAAGTAACAGTAGACCTAAGTCATATGAATAAAACCTCTTTGGGATTTTCAACAATTTTTCTAAAGATTTTATTTTTAAGTAATCTCTACACCCAGTGTGTGGCTTGAACGCATAACCCCAAGATCAAGAGTTGCATGCTTTACCGACTGAGCCAGCCAGGTGGTTCAAGGAATTTTCAGTAATTTTTAAGAGTATTACGGAGTTTTGAGACCAAAACATTGGAGAACTTCTACAGTCAGTCAGAGTAGTTTAAGTCTGTTCTTAGATGCTTTTTTGGGGGAGGAATATATTGATTTCTGCCCAGAAAAAACTTTTTTTTTCTTTGTTGGGTCATTCCTTAAAAAGGACTAATTTAGTTGTAAAAGCAAAATATTTTTAATGATACTAATCAGAGTATATTGTGAATCTCTTCCAAAATAGCAAAAAATAACTATATTTGTTTCATAATTTACTTTTGCACCAAGCTTCATTTAAGAATTCACAAATCCTGACTTAAGAAAATGGTGCAGTATTCTTTTTGCTCTTACTCTTCCTAATTGAATGTTGCATAAATGTGGCTGCGTTGGCGATTTCTTTCTTTCTTTTTTTATATGCTCCCTCCCTTTTAGAGCAAATGTTACCTCTAACATTTATAGCTTGCTCACAGTAGTAGACTCCAATGCTTGCAAAACAAATTATTCCAATTAACATTTTTTGGCAATGTTTTTCCTAGACAGACTAAAAATAAACAGCTTTAGTTATAAAGAGTAAACCTTTCCCCTTCCCTGAACTACAAACTCATCAGTTTATTCAATATCCCATTGTATTTCTATATGAAACATTTAGCACTGAGTCTGTCTATAACACGCCTCCTGCATGAAGATAGCTATTTTACTCTTAAATTGTGCTGTATAACCTCAACTAATTAAAAGATTAAATATAATATAAAATATTGTGTAACATTTGCTGACCTTTTCTTTTGCAAACATCAATAGAAAATGACTTGGTACCAAAGTATGTGATCTTGATATGGTTACTGTGAATTTTATATTTCTTTAGCATTTCAAATCAGGTTTCTGATTCAAACCTGGTAAGAATTAGAGTCAGTGTAACATCAATTCTTATTCTTAAGTCATGAAGAGATATGTGTTTCAGTCTCTACAGGATTCACTGTCTAGAAGACAAGACCAATTTACATAGATATGTGATTATAAGCATTCGTGTACATAGGGATCAATACAGTGTATCAATTGTGTGTAAAATTCAGATACAGCATAAAGGACAAGTGATTATTCTTTTGGAGATTGGATAGTCACTTAGAATGCCTTCACTGAAGATGCTATCTATATCTTAGCATCATCTCGAAAGATGAATAGAAATTTGGAAGGGGAATACATATAGTGTGGATATTTTAGTCCACGAAATAACATTTGCAGAGATCTTAGAAATATGAACTGTTATCTTTACACATTGATTCACACTTCCTTTGTATTGATGAAGCATCAGTTACTGATGAGGATTGGAAGAGAAATGGGGCTGACAAACAGGATAAGAGCAGATTAGGGAAGAATTTGACTTTATCCTGCAAGTATGTGTAAGTCATAGAAGAGTTTATTTAATTTTAATTTTTTATATTTATTTTTGACAGAGAGAGAGCACAAGTGGGGGAGGTGCAGAGAGAGAGAGGGAACAGAGGATCAGACGCAGGCTCCCTGCTGGCAGCAGAGAGCCCAATGTGGCGCTGGAACTCACGAACTGTGAGATCATGACCTGAGCAGAAGTCAGAGGCTTAACTAACTGAGTCACCCGGGTGCCCCTAGAGGAGTTTAAAGATGGGAGTGATTGAGTGAGAAATTTGAAGATAGCACTACAAAAAAGAAGACTGGAGAGGAAAGGGCTGTAGTAGTCCAGAGTGCAGAGGAAGACCGTCTGGACTGAGAAAGCAATAGTGAGTGAAAAGGAAGAAATAGATTTAAAAGGAGTTTTTGAGAGGGATTGACAGGACTCCATCTTTACATCCTTTATTCAGATGCTGGACAGAGTGGAAGTGTACTTCATCTTCCTTCATCTCCAACAGATATGAGGCTCTTAGAATATACAGACTGCACATAGACCAGAACTGCATTTGAAATTCTAGAGAAAACCTACACTGAAAACGAGAGCATAATAGAAAGTCATAGAGTAGAGGAGACAGAGGAGGAATCTCCAGAGAGAGAGAGAAAGGGAAATGACAATACAGTTCCAGTTAAGGGACAAGAAAGTTTCAAAATGTATTGGGCAATTGGACAAGAGATGGAGAGGTCTTCTGTGATGACTAAAAGATGTGGGTAGCTTTGTAGCATTTCTGAGAGTGGTAGTGCCTGGTGGTGCTTTTCTTTAAGAAATGTAAAGGAATGGAAGATGTCCACACTTTGAGCGTAGAACTGAAAGATACCGTTAAGGGACAGAGACTTGAACATAGATAGAAGCCAAGCTAAGGAGTTTGTGAAAAAGAGGTTGAAAATATACCTCCAGGTTTTCCCCTGGTGGCACTAAGAAGCCTATTGACTGTCATCTGGAATTGCCTTTGGAAACTGGGAGGAAGCCTAATGGAGGTCATGGCATTTAAATCTCATGAGTCTTCTGTGTGTCCTTGAAATACATCACTATTTCTGCTTCCCCAGGAATTTTATTCTTCCTTCTGACTAGAAAACACCTGTTCATCTCTGAGGTCTCAGGTCATGGATAGCGTTTTCTCAAAGAAATCTTTTTTAACCTGAAAGACATTCTTTATCGTTATGAACTGATTCTTTAACTGTATAAGATCACAAAGTGCACCATTGACATTTACTTGGATTAAGTCTATCTTCACTAAGGAAATGTAAACCCTGTGAAGATAGTACTGTTTTTGATTGATCACGTAAGTCCAAGATAAGTGATAGATAAGTAATATCTAATGATTGGCTTCTGATGTACAGAAGCCAATCATTAGATATTACTAGAATAGAATGAATACATATATAAAAATGGCAACTGGAAATTTTGGTTATAGAAATATGGTCTTCAAAGACATTAGGCTAACCACTTAGGACAACTGCTACACTGCAAACAATAACGGCAGCAAAGGTTATGTGACATGCAGTGCTATTGATGACCATCTCATTTGTAGAAAGATGAAAATGATATTGCTCCCTCATGACTTATGCTCACATAGATTCTAACTTTAAAAAAAAAAACAAAATTGTATACTCCAATTGGGAAAGAATTATCTGAAATCTGACCCAGTAGACAGGAACTCCAAAGAAAACAAAGATAGATTGTAATTTTATGATTACTAATCATTATATGTGGCAGTAATCAAAAGTGTCACCATTAACAAAATTAAAATGTAAATGACAAAACATACAGTGTAGTTGTGATATGTTGGGAAGACTTTTTAAAATAATGGAAACATTCCTGTAGATCTATAAGGTAAACACGAGTCCCAGTTAGAAAAAACAACTGAGTTAAGGTAATGACATTGAAACTCTCAAGAGAGTGAATACAAACTATTAGTTTGTATTAGTAAACATGCATATAAAATCTTACTACTCTGCAAAGAATGAATATCAACTGGATAAAGAGATACCAACTTTTCTTATCAGTGTTTTTTTTTTTTAAGTGTCATGTTACTGTGTTTTTAAAGGCTGAAGATAGACACGTAGAAGTAATACCACCATTTGGCAACTCATTGGCAATATAATCAAATAAGCTTTGACAAAACAATTTTGCTAAGTATTGTTTTTAAATAAATAAATGAAAGTTTATAAAGAGATATAATTCAATGGTATTTATGTAGACTTATTAAGAATAGAAAAAAAAGAAATACTATAAATGCTAAGTCAAATGAAATAGATACATTATTTCATATCTGTAGGATGAAATATACCCTAAAGTAGAACAGTGTTATGCATGTCTATTTATTGATGCCCTTGTTATATAAAGGGAGAAAACAGAGGTTTTAAAAACCTCTCATAGTCTCATAGTATCTCATTAGTGGGGCGAAATCCTACATGATTATAAAATCAGTGTCAGCATCAATTTGCTTCAAGGTTTTGATGATAACAAAATTTGCTTTTGCTTATTGGTATTTTTGTTTACATCATAAATAAAGTTTACTTATATGTTTATGAAATGATACCTATTTAATAATAAATGTATGAGGAAATGGAAAGAAAAATAATTTTAATATCTTAAATATTAAATAAGCATAAATGAGACTTGTTCTGTTGAGGAAAATGCACAGGCCTAATACTCTTTTTCTTTTAAAGTTTTCTTTTTTTTTACTGTTTATTTTTGAGAGAGAGAGAGAGAGAGACAGAGAGACAGACTGTAAGCAGAGGAGGGGCAGAGAGAGAAGGAGATATAGAACCCTCCAGGCTCTGAGCTATCAGCATAGAGCCTAACATGGGGGTTGAACCCATGAACCGTGAGATCTTGACCTGAGCTGAAGCCAGATGCTTAACAGACTGAGCCACCCAGGTATCCCAGGCCGAAAACTCTTGATAGAGACTGTTAAATACTTCAAAAGGCTGTTGTAAGTAAAGGCAACAACACTGTTAAACTGAGAAATAAAATTAAATATATACAGTATACACTGACCGGTTTAATAAGCAAATAATCCATTCTTTAATGTGCGTAATTGTAATTGCTAGTAACACATGAAAGTTTTGAAATGTTTATTACTCCTTTCTGTTCCTTCTTTATAAATTGTTTAGGGGTGTCTCTTCTTGGGTTGGCTTCTTTTGTTCACTCTCTCTCTGAGTGATCATAAGGGAACTGTATACATTAAGGTCATCAGTACTTGGTAGATTCCACGTATTGCAAATATTTCCCTAGATAATTATGTGCCTTTAAATTTGTTTATGGTGTTTTTTTAATATACCAAAAAAATTAGCATTTAGGTAGTCATAATCAAAATCCCTACCGTTTTTTGCTTAGGAGAAGATTTTTTTTTTAAATTTAGTATGTTGGATGAGGAGAAATCTAATTTTACTTTAATTTCCTAATAGTTAAACCAGGACAAATGGATATTAGCTGGTTTTTTTCCTACTGATTTGGAATGCTTCTCTTATCATGTTTATGCTTGTTTCTGGATTTTCTGTCTTGCTTTAACAATCTGTTCAGTCATTCTTGTGCCAGACTGCACTCTTTTGGTAATTATATTTTCTGATGTGTTCACTTATATAATATTTTCTAGATTTTTATTGTCTAATTATTCTACCAGATAAAACTTTGAATGATGGGCAAAAATCCCAAAGTTACTTCATTTGAGATTTCAAATTAAATTGTATTAAATTATAAAATATAATATATGAAAACTGGAAACTTGTCATTTGTGAGTCTCCCCCTAGTATGGTAATAAGACATGTTTTATTATTAAACAGATTTTTACTTATCATCCTTAGTGTTATTAAAAGGAAAACTATTATTATATTGGTTGTAAACTTTCTGATCTTTTTAAAAATCCCATTATAATTAGAATACAGTGTTATATTAGTTTCATGTGTACACTATAGTGATTCAAGAGTTCTATACATTACTTAGTGCTCATTATAGTAAGTGTACTCTTAAACACCTTCATCTGTTTCACCCATATCCCTATCCACCTCCCTTCTGGAAAACATCAGTGTCTGGTTTGTTTTTCTCTTTTCTTCTGTTTGTTTTATATCTTAAATTCTACATATGAGTAGAATCATAGGTTATTTGTCTTTCTCTGACTTACTTCAGTTAGCATTATACCCTCCGGGTCTGTGTTGTTGCAATGACTGGATTTCATTCTTTTCTTTCTTTCTTTCTTTCTTTCTTTCTTTCTTTTTTTTTTTTTTTTGGCTGAGTAATATTTCATCCTGTGTGTGTGTGTGTGTGTGTGTGTGTGTGTACCACATAATCTTTTTTAAAATAGTTTATTGTCAAGTTGGTTTCCATATAGCACCCAGTGCTCATCCCCACAAGTGCCCTCCTCCATGCTCATCACCCCCCTTCCCCTCCCCCCANCTGCTATGAACATTGGGGTACATGTGCTCCTATGCATCAGCACTCCTGTATCCCTTGGGTAAGTTCCTAGCAGTGCTATTGCTGGGTCATAGGGGAGTGCTAATGTTAGCTTTGTGAGGAACCTCCACACTGTTTTCCAGAGGGGCTGCACCAGTTTACATTCCCACCAACAGTTTAGGAGGGTGCCCATTTGTCCACATCCTCACCAGCATCTAGAGTCCTCTGGTTTGCTCTTTTTAGCCACTGTGACCAGTGTGAGGTGGTATCTCAGTGTATACCACATATTCTTTATCCATTCATCTATCGATGGACACTTGGATTACTTCCATAATTTGGTTATTGTAAATAATGCAGCAAAAGCAGGGGTGCATATATCTTTTCAAATTAGTGTTTTAATATTCTTTAGGTAAATACCTGGTAGTGGAATTACTGGATCACATGGTAATTCTTCTCTTAATGTTTTGAGGAACCTCTATACTAGAAAACTCTCTAGCCTTTGTATCTGAAGATTTGGCTGGCTAATGAGAAAGTGCTTTCATAATTTACAATTGCCAAGGCTTTGAAATCCAAGTTGAAATTCAAAACCTATGAACCAGATAACTGCTCTTTTGATTACAACTAACCTTATGGTTTTAATTATAATACATTCTATAGTGTGTTATGTCACTATCTTAGTCCTAATTCTTCCCCACTCCCCCACCAAGATTCAACAATTATTTTCAAAAACTTCCTGGACAGCATAAGTGTTCCCCAAATACCAAAAGTTAACATTTTCCCACCCTCTAATGTGAGTTTTTTTTTTTTTTTTTTAACGTGAGTGTTCTTCTATCAGTTATTGTCACCAGAGTCTATCCATTTCCCTGGGGTAGAAGATGGATATTTGTCCAGAACACTTCTTTTGTTGTCTTCTAACATCTCATCAATTATCGAATCCCTTTGCTCTTCAATTTAGGTTCCCACTGTGCCACCACAATCATCTTTTTGAGAATAGATTTTACTGTGTCTTGCTGAGATTTAATCATTTGTTACTTCCTGATACATATAGGGTAAAAAAAACTCTTTAGCCTGGAGGAAGAGACATTTTTTAAAGTCTTAGCCAATGTGCCTCTTAGTTTTCATTTCTATGTTTCCAACTCAGAAATACTCCTGTGCTTCAACCACACCAAACTCATTAAGGTTACTCAAACTTCCCCACATTTTAGTGCTGATGTGCAAACATGATTTCTTATTCCTGTAATGATCCTCTTCATTTTTAAAAATCTCTCCTGGATGCCCAGGAATCATCCTTTAATATCCAGGGCCAGCTTTTGTTGACTTCCTCAACTACCCAGATAGTGTTAGTGAAATGAGATAATATGTTAGTTAAATACTCAGCAGAAACCTCAGCACCTAACAATCCCTAAATAAATGCACACCACTTTTAGTAACAGTAGTGTTTTTTTTTTCAACTTTGCTCCCATAGTTTCTGTTTGTACCTTTATCATATCATTTACTTGGTGATAGAATGTTACACAAACAATCCATCCACCCCGACTAAGATTTATAAAAACATGATCTGCAACTTAAGCTTCTTTCTGTTTGGTTTATTTTCCCAGAGCACAATGACTCCTTGCTCTTTTCTGATTAAACAGTTGAATACCAAACGTTTTTTCAAATGGAAGAAAATTCAGTATATTGGCATTAAATCTAATTACTTTCAATTTACCTCCATAAGGATGGAACTAAAACATGTGCTAAGAAAGCATACAATTGTTTAAAACTTCCTAAATCAATATTCTGAAATTCTGAAGCCAATAATATAATATCACAGTCTAAAGTTTATATCTATCTGGAAGAAAACAGAAGTCTTTAGTTTGGGAAATATATCGCTCTGTTTCTCTTTCTTCCCTGAATTCTTTATTCTCATTGTATCGATTTAAATTGGGTTGCGTTTCAGTTGCAGTTTTTGAGTAACATGTATTGAGTTGTTACCATGTGCCAGGTACTAAGCTAAGCATTTTACAAGCGTTATCCATTTAGTCTTGATCACAGTCCTATGACGTAAATCTCCTAAGCTGTATTCTATAAAGGAGGAAATTGAAATTTAAAGAGGCCATATGAATTTTCCTTGTCCATACAACATCTGAGTGACAGATATGGAACTAAAAATAATATCAATAGGATGCCAGGTGCAAACTCTGAATTTTGTTCTATTTACTTCATTGTTTATAGAAGTAGGTCTGCAGCAATGATTGGCAATGGAAACGGGTGGTGATTTTGCCCCTCAGAAGATATTTGACAATGTCTGGACACATTTTTTGGTTCTTACAACTGAGAGTAGGTTTGCAGAGATCTCGGTCCAGGATAGAGCCCAAGACAGCTCTCTAAAACAAGGTGTTATCTGGTCCAGATTGTTAATGGTGCTAAAGTTGAGAAAGCTGGTCTAAGGTAAAGGCACAAAAACTTAAATTATTTCACATATAGAGAAATACGTGAGGAAGGAGTTGCACCAATCAAGCCTTGTAATACATAGTACTAAATTTTACAGAACAAATAGTTGTATATGTTTATTTTTGTGGAAGACAAATGGTATCATGGAAATATGATAAGGCTACACTATTCTTCTTATAGAACTAAAAGCAAGAGAAGTTCTTCTTAAATTTTTCAGTGAGAGATTATAGTTGACACTTGTGTAAAGATGATAGTGTAGATGGAATATTTAGTTTTATATATATACTTTCAAATATCAGGCTTTCAGGGCTTATTAATTGTGGTCTTGATTATTTTAGCAAATGGATATCAGTGAAATCTTTTAAATTTGGTGTAGAATTTTCCTTACTGTGAACTAATAATGAGATTGCAAGTGGCTCAGTTAGTCCAGCACATTTTGGGAGTTGGTGTTTTAATCACACGAAGGACAATTGATTAATTGGCCTTGCTCTGATTCCAAGATTGATGCATTGAGGATCGTGAGATGGATAAATGAATATGGAATCCCATTTTATTGATGTGTTTGGTAGTGTTTCATAATGTAATCAGTAAAGTTCTTGAGAGGCTTTTGGATTCCATGGGTAAAGGTTTTCTTGGCAAGAAGGATTTAATATCAAAAGGATGAGGCACCCAGAAATCCACACTGGAACTCTCCACAGACAGAATACTTTGCCTTTTACTCACTTGGTCACTGTTCTGTGTGTGCAGTGTTCCTGAAGTACCTTGCAGCCAGGGCTGTCTTCATCTCTGTATGAAGCAGAGGCACACACAGCCCTGTGCTTTGATGATCCTGCTCCACGCTTTGTTTAATCCCCATCTCTCAACATCTTGAAATTCTTAATTTTTGAACCAAGGGCCCATATTTTCATCTTGCACTGAACTCCCATGTTGCATAGCTGGTTCATGGATAGCACGTACATTTTGATTATGAATTATTAAGTTCAACATGCAGAGTATTGGGGGCAATATTCCCTTATGCTCAGAAAAGTAATTCCAACCTAAATAAATTACTTTTTTTTCCTGGAAAACAGAAAGAGAGAGGGGTAGCCTTGAGAAGGCAATATCTAGGAATACAGATGCCTGCAAAAGGTCATTACTAAGTGTATGTTAAAAATCTAAATCTATAAATCTATTTTGGCATCCATATTAAAGTAAGAATTAAAAGATATAAAGCCTTTTGCAATTTAAAAAATGATACTCAGGGAGTACTAGAAATTATTCTATAAAGTTATTTTCATTGTTTTCATTATATCACATAGGATTGTATAGCTCTGTGTTTTGCTACATATAAATACATTTTGGGGGAAATACTTTAAGTTTACTACATCCTTGGCTGCTTCTTTCCAAAGTTACAAATTTGAGAGTAAATATTTGTAAATATGTAGAAATTTGTGCTTTATGAATATTGATATGTGTTATTTTGGCCAAAGTTAGTTTCCATTCTGTGTACTTGCTCTGGGTAATTTGGATAATATCCCCTGAGGGAAAATGTAATGCCCAGTTAGCTTGGAAAAGGCGGTCAATATCTTTATAGACCATGTGAAACAGAGGCTTCTTTGCGGAAGGGAAAAGCTGATGTGGCATATACATCCCTCTCTTGTTTCAGGTGGACTCTTTGGACCCAGGTATAAATAAAGGCAACGCTATTTTAGCTTCCTCCATTTAGAAACTGAGGATCAGCATAATTTCAAATAATGCACATTTGCACATTTTTCAGAGCTTTGAAAGGGTTTGTCAAAAACTATTGCTGTTGCTTCTCAGTTATTTATGGATTTATCTATAGTGTATCAATCTCTATTCTTAGTATTTTCCAGCACAACAAATCAGCCCGCTGACCTCATCCCTACCTGAAGAGTGATGTGTGATAGGACGTGTGTTACATTCTTCTATTTATACAAGTTTTACAAAATAGTATTAATATTATTAGATTTCTTAAATACAGATCAGAATGATGGTGGTGGAGTGCTCTAGAGGTTGTAAAATGTTAGCTCAATGCAGAGGACACTACCTTACTATCATGTATATGGCACTTCTTTTGAATTTCTGACAAGCCATATAATGAAATTGTTTTCCTTCACTGAGTGCCTACTATGTTGAAGAAAATATACCACCTGCTTTACATTTATTGTCAGAGTTACTATCATGGAGAAAGGGATCCTAATTGTCTATTGCTGCATGACAAGCCATTCCAAAACTAACTGGCATATAGGGCATCTGAGTGGCTCAGTTGGTTAAGCGTCTGACTTAGGCTCAGGTCATGATCTCATGGTTTGTGGGTTTGAGCCCCGCATCGGGCTTTGTGCTGACAGCTAGCTCAGATCCTAGAGCCTGCTGCAGGTTCTGTGTCTCCCTCTCTCTCTGACCCTGCCCTCCTCACGCTGTGTGTGAAATAAAAAAAAAAATTAAAAAAATAAATAAATGTTCAAAACTAACTGGCATAAGGGGCATCTGGCTGGCTCCGTTGGTTTAAGCATCCATTTCTTGATTTCAGCTCAGGTCATGATCTCATGGTTCATGGGATTGAGCCCTGCATTTGTCTCCATGCTAACAACATGGAGCCTGCTTGGGATTCTCTCTCTCTGCCCCTTCCCTGATTGCACTCTCTCTAAAAAGAAGTAAAATAAACTTTCAAAGTTAACTGGCATAAAACAGCAATCATTATATAATGGTTGTATATTCTAAGATTAGGTATTCAGATAGGAGATTCTGAATGGAAATGGTTTCTCTCTTCCACAAATCAGCTCTCAGGTGGGGAGATTTGAATGTCTGAGAGTGAATGGAACATCTAGGGTGAAACTGTTAATGCTAGAAATCTTGAAAAAGCAGAACAAACATAGAGTGATCATACTTCCTAATTTCCAACTATACTACACCAGTATGGTACTGGATAAACACAGACATTGATCAGTGAGACAAAATAGAAAGCACCCAAATGAACCCATACATCTATGGTACACTGATCTTTAACAAGGACATCAGCAATACCCAAAGAAAACAAAATAACTAATGCAAAAACATACATAGAGCTCTATGTTTATTTACAATAGCCAAGATATAGTAGCAACCTAAGCATTTTAGATAGATGAATAGGTAAAGATGTGGTGTGTGTACACACACACACACACACACACACACACACACACACATACACACATCACCACCACCACCACCACCACCACCACCACCACCACACAGGAAAATCCCACACCATTAAAAAAGGATGAGATCCTTTTTAATGTTTATTTATTCAGAGAGAGAGAGAGAGGGAGAGGGAACACATGAGCAGGGGAGGGGCAGAGAGAGAGAGAGAGAGGGAGGGAGACACAGAATCTGAAGCAGGCTCCAGGCTCTGGATTCTCAGCACAGAGCCCAAAGCGGGGCTATAACTCATGAATTGCAGGATCATGACCCGAGCTGAAGTTGGATGCTTAACTGACTGAGCCACCCAGGTGCCCCTGGGGTATCTACTTCTAAACGACTTCTCTATTCATATGAAGGGTGGCTAGGCAGGCATGTATGTCTACCAAAGAATTTACAGATGACCTCTCCAGGTGGCTTGGGCGTCACTCAGCCTGACAGATGCCTTTCAAGAGGGAGCATCCAAGAGAGATAGGTGTAGCCACGTGACCTTACCTCAGCTGAAGAAGAGAACATGGCTTCTACTTCTACCTGCTCTACAGGTCACAGCAGTCACTGCTAGGCTTTGAGTGAGGAGACATAACTACTCATAATTTTATTCTTTCGATTCCCTCTCTCTGCCTCGGATGCCATTTTAAATAGTTAAATATACACTGCAGTTGTGTCCACTGTACTTTCCTTGGAGAGTTTAAAGCTTTCCTAAGCGGTGTGCAGGACGCTATTATGTAGACCAGAGCTGCAACTTCCAGTGCCCAAAACCCCAACCATAACAAAGGAGGGGGTATCCTGTGAGGAGCATTGTGATACAACCAGCTCTACTCTTCAGTTTTTAGGGGAAGAATGGAAGAAAACTTGAGGTCTCCCTTTAAAATATCCACAAATAGGAATTAACTCTCACTAGAGAGCTGAGGAAGAGGAGACTACAGGAGATGGAATAGTTTGCCCAAGTTCATAGAACAAGTAAATGATACAACTAGATCCAAATCCAAAAACCTGTGCCTCCTAAAGATGCTCAGTTTCTATTACTTTTCATAACCTTGATCTTAATTGTATATATATAATTATGTGATTTTAAAAAACTTTTTAATGTTTATTTATTTTTGAGATAGAGACAGGGAGTGACCAGGGGAGGGGCAGAGAGAGGGAGACTCAGAATCTGAGGCAGGCTCCAGGCTCTGAGCTGTCAGCACAGAACCCAGTGTGGGGCTTGAACCCATGAACTGTGAGATCATGACCTGAGCTGAAGTCAGATGCTTAACCGACTGAACCACCTAGGCTCCCCTAATTATGTGATTTTTTAAAAATATTCTGCCTCTACCTCTAATGCTGCATGAAAGGTGACGAGTATGTTTATCTTCTTCCCTATATTCCCAAAGCACAAATTAAGAGCTCAGTAAATATTTGTTGAATGAATGAAGGAATGGAAGTTCAATTTCATCTTACTTGGATAAAGCTTAGCTTATCTTGCCATAGAGTTTATGGTCCTGTACCGGACATATGGTCAGTATGTCCCTTGCAGGTAGCTGGTGATTATTGGATTTGTCTCCCAGTAGCACACTGGATGATTGACTGCTATAGCCTTGAGTATATTGGGATGCTATATGCTGAGCTTTGTCTGATTCCGGGAAACAATCTTCAGAGAGCGTGTTTGTATAGTTAATGAACCATTGCATCCACTTGACAGAGGACTATGAAACAGTTTTGTCACTTTTTGTAGACTTAAAACTCATGCTTTTTGTGAGCTTATTTTTATAGAGTATATAGTAGATTCTTGTGTGTGTGTGTGTGTGTGTGTGTGTGTGTGTGTTTTATACATATAATCTAGAATCCAGGGGAATTTGCCTTATAAATTCTCATAGTAGAAAATTGTGAAAATTTTGGTATACAAATGACAATCTGTAATATATTGAAAAGTATATAAAGTAAATTTAACTTGTGTGACTTTCAAGACTAACACTGATTCCCAAAACGTCTGTAACACATCTTCATCAAAATACGCATTTTTCAAGATCTCATTATTTTTCATTGATGTAATTCTTGGTATAGATTGTACGGAGCATAAATTAGTCTTCATCATCAATTTGTCATGTGATTTAACAATGTAGCTTAAACCCAGGGTTTCTGGGGGGCTCAGTCAGTTAAGCCTCTGATGTCAGCTTAAATCACGATCTCGGGTTTCGTGGATTTGAGCCCTGCATCGGGCTTTGTGCTGACCGCTCAGAGCCTGGAGCCTGCTTTGGATTCTGTGTCTCCCTCTCTCTCTGCTCCTCCCCTCCTTGTGCTCTGTCTCCCTCTGTCTCTCAAAAAATAAATACTAAAATTAAAAAAAATAAAACTCTGGTTTAAACCTGGGTATATCTCCATGCTAAACATGCATACTTTCTCCATCACTTTCATTTCAGCTTTTAGACTTAAAGAAAAAAAAGTTTTCTAGTTTTATAACTAGCTAAAAAATGATTATTTTTTTGACTAATTAGTAGCTTAATATATTAAATAATACTCTGAAGGACAAAGAAAATGGGAAATAAAGCTGCATTTTTGTGGCCCCAGGTAATGAAATGAAATAACTATAATAGTTCTACTTCCTGATACTCAGCAATTCAAAATGTAACAGAAGAAAGGACAAATGAAACTCTGTAATATAAATAAAACTTTGTGAGTGTCTGAATGAAATGTGTGTGTGTATGTGTGTGTGTGTGTGTGTGTGTGCGTGTGTGTGGGTGAATAAACTGAACTGGGTCTATATGTTAGTCAAACAGTGTGAGTGTTGTGTATATGCCTACACTTGACAAATGGTGCGTTGATGTATTCTATAAATATATGTAAACAGAGTCTGTCAGTTCTGAAAAAAAAGGCTAATAATTAGAATCACAGGATTTCTCAAGAAGCACAGTCATGGTTTATCAGAAAAAATGAAGGAAAAAGAAAAGCTTGAGAAGAGGAGTATTTAAAATAATATGACAAAATTGGTAGAGTATCTCAGAAAATCATTTCTGGAAGGATTTTCTTTTTTTCTTATTTTCATCATAGGATTAAGAAATGCAATAATCTTTTCCCCCTTTGATCATATATTATGAAAATGAAAGCTACTGAAAGCTTTCTTTTTGTCTGAATGATTTAGTGTACATGTCAGGCAATTGAGATTCTAACCTCCAATCTTATATCATAAAGATAACTACACTCTAGAGCATTTCAGTTAGTTTTATAACAAAGTCAGTTCTAGGTTTGGAGTGAGAGAAAATGTATCTTTGGAGTTCATCCATGTGGTTTAGAGTATGGTTCTTGCTTGTCAGTTGAGTTTTCTTTGGCAGATGTGTCTATGTGGTTTTTGAGGGCTGTCTACAAGTAGTCATTTAATTAATGTTTTCTGGTATTGGGGAAGGTGTTTATAACACACAAGGTAAATCATTTTGGCTGTGGCAGGTAAAATGCTTAAGAATGGACAGAGGTCAAAAAAGGGCATATTTAGTCCTTTATGAAAGTCAAGGACTGAAAAAGAATTTTGCTAATAGCCATGGAAAGGCACAGATCCAACTTGAGAGATATTCTAGAGAAAGGAGAGATAGATTTGAAAAGAAGCATGTTTCTTCTTGCATGAGCCATTAAATCAATTGTAATCAAATGCTTGAATAAAACTTTACATTTAAAACTTTCTCTCATTATCCATGGATTTATGAATCTGATCCCAGCACCTATTACACTATCCACATCTCCTGGCCAAATGTTGTGTTTCAGAAAGTAAAAGTTGTAGAAAGGTGATGTCATTGCACTGTCACTGTCACAGAGCTTGATTGGGACTGAGACTTCTCCCTTCATAAAGAGTTCAGATTGAGCCATGACACTTAAATCTAAACCACTTTGCAGATTTTCCTGGAAATGATTCAGAGTGATTATTACTTGATTAAAGTGGTTCTTCATGTCACCTTCAATCACAGTTCCTTCCAATTTGTGGCAGACTTGGAAAGTTTGTCATCCTCGTGATAAGGCAGGTAGGGCTCAATATTTTCCACACCGACTGAAAAAAAAAAGTTTTAAGAAGAAAGAGAAAATGAGCTATTTGCTAAAGCGCTTTCTTTTCAGCTTTCACTAAGCCTTTTGTAGTTGCTGTGTGGCACACATATCTATCTATCATCTGTGTGGCAAGCTGTTAAAGCTAAAAGGAATTTGCTACTTTAACATTAAAATGCTTTCACCAGGTGGTTTTAAAATGCTGATTAGTGGGGCGTCTGGGTGGCTTAGTCGGTTGAGCGTCTGACTTCAGCTCAGGTCATGATCTCATGGTTGGTGGGTTCGAGCCCCGCGTCAGGCTCTGTGCTGACTGCCAGCTCAGAGCCTGGAGCCTGTTTCAGAGTCTGTGACTCCCTCTCTCCCCCTGCTCACGCTGTCTCTCTCTCTCTCCTAGAAAAAAAAATGCTGATTAGTGAAAATAGAAGTGGAGGGGTGCTAATTTCTTGTTGTTGTTTATCCTGTTTTTGTAAAATAAATAGCTGAGTCATATGGCACTGCTTCGAAATATTTGGTAACACACAGGTTTATATAGAATTTGCTGCAGTGAAGCCAGCAGTATGCTTTGCTTGAAATGAAATCACAGCTGTACTAATCCCAGAACATATGTCATGTGGGAGGAATGTTGAGGCCAGAATGGTGGCCAAAAAAAAAAAAAAACAAAAAAACCCCACAAGATATAAATCCCATCTCTCTATTTACTGTGACTCTTCTTTGATAAAGTATATTACATCATCAAGAGTAACTTGAAAACAAGGTAAAAAAAATAATAAAGGCACTAAATTAATCATTTATTATTTAGACTTTCTTCTCAAACTCTAGAACCTCAGTTTCATTGAAAGCAATATACAGGAAGTAATAGCTCAGGATGCCATAATAGAATACCATAGACCGAGAGAGTTAAACAACAATATTTGCTTCTCGTAGTTCTGAAGGCTGGGAAGTCCAAGATTAAGGTGTGACAAATCCAGTATCTGGTGAAGCCTGCTTCCTGGCTTGTGGATGATCAGTTTTTCTTGTAACCAACACAGGGAGCATAGAGTGAAAGTGAACTCCTACCTCTTGAATCCCATTAATTGGAGCGCCACCCTCATGACCTAATTACTTCCCCAAGTCCTCACCTCCTGATACCATCGTACCGGAGGGGTTAAGGTTTCAACATAGCCATCTCAGGGGTTTAGTCCATAACATTTAGCCCATAACAGTATTTCTAGCTTGACATTGAGTTAGCACTGAAAAATACAGAACTTCTGTTCACTGGGAAGTCATTTCCTCAGCAGTTTTGATCAAGTGCCGACAACTTCAAAATTAAGGCAGGCCATTTTGGAGCCTGGGATATGCCAAGGTCACATTTCCTCAAGCATAAGTTTTGGAAATCACAGCTGATTTTGAGAACTTGGAAGACTCAGTGAACTGATATTTATTCATCTGGGCACCATGCTAGGCCAAGTTGTATAGCAGATGTGCTAAAAAGTTTATAGCCACCCCCCCCCCCCCCCCACACCCA